>NW_027467777.1:33102679-33222735 GCF_004210375.1 Tachypleus tridentatus | reverse complement strand
CAGTAATGTAATCAAACTTTAAACTGGTAATGTCGTTATCAGTAGTGTAATCAAACTTCAGACTGGTATCGTCGTTATCGGTGATATAATCAAACTTTAAACTAGTAATGTCGTTTATCAGTAATGTAATCAAACATTAAACTAGTAATGTCGTTATCAGTAATGTGATCAAACTTTTAAACTGGTAATGTCGTTATCAGTAGTATAATCAAACTTCAGACTGGTAATGTCGTTTATCAGTGATGTAATCAAACTTTAAACTAGTAATGTCGTTATCAGTAATGTAATCAAACTTTCTTTTAGACTAGTAATGTCGTTATCAGTAATGTAATCAAACTTTAAACTGGTAATGTCGTTATCAGTAATATAATCAAACTTTAAACTGGTAATGTCGTTATCAGTGATATGATCATACTTTTAGACTGGTAATGTCGTTATCAGTAGTGTAATCAAACTTTAGACTGGTAATGTCGTTATCAGTAATGTAATCAAACTTTAAACTGGTAATGTTTATCAGTAATGTAATCAAACTTTAAACTGGTAATGTCGTTATCAGTAATGCAATGAAAACTTTAGACTGGTAATGTCGTTATCAGTAGTGTAATCAAACTTTAAACTGGTAATGTCGTTATCAGTAATGTAATCAAACATTAAACTGGTAATGTCGTTATCAGTAATATAATCAAACTTTAAACTGGTAATGTGTCGTTATGAGGTATGTAATCAAACTTTAGACTGGTAATGTCGTTATAAAATATGTAATCAAACTTTAACTGTTGTGTCGTTATCAGTAATATAATCAAACTTTAGACTGGTAATGTCGTTATCAGTAATGTAATCAAACTTTAAACTGGTAATGTCGTTATCAGTAGTGTAATCAAACTTCAGACTGGTAATGTCGTTATCAGTAATGTAATCAAACTTTTAAACTGGTAATGTCGTTATCAGTAATGTAATAAAACTTTAAACTGGTAATGTCGTTATCAGTAATGTAATCAAACTTTAAACTGGTAATGTCGTTTATCAGTAGTGTTATCAAACTTTAAACTGGTAATGTCGTTATCAGTAATGTATTAATCAAACTTTAGACTGGTAATGTCGTTATCGGTAATAAAATCAAACTTTAAACTGGTAATGTCGTTGTCGGTGGTTATTGATCAGGCTTTTAAACTGGTGATGTCGTTATCGGTAATATAATCAAACTTGGACTGGTAATGATCGTTTAACATCCAGTGATAATGATCAAACTTTAGGCAATGTCGTTATCGGTGATTATTGATCAAACTTTTTACTGGTGTGTCGTTTGTCGGTAATGTAATCAAACATTAAACTGGTAATGTCGTTATCAGTAATATAATCAAACTTTAAACTGGTAATGTCGTTATGAGTAATGTAATCAAACATTAAACTGGTAATGTCGTTATCAGTAATATAATCAAACTTTAAACTGGTAATGTCGTTATCAGTGATGTGATCAAACTTTAAACTGGTAATGTCGTTATCGGTAATGTAATCAAACTTTAAACTGGTAATGTCGTTATCAGTAATTTAATCAAACTTTTAAACTGGTAATGTCGTTATCAGTAGTGTTATCAAACTTTAAACTGGTAATGTCGTTATCAGTGTGTAATCAAACTTTAAACTGGTAATAATCGTTTATCAGTGATGTAATCAAACTTTAAACTAGTAATGTCGTTATCAGTAATGTAATCAAACATTAAACTAGTAATGTCGTTATCAGTAATGTAATCAAACTTTTAAACTGGTAATGTCGTTATCAGTAATGTAATCAAACTTTAAACTGGTAATGTCGTTATCAGTAATGTAATCAAACTTTAAACTGGTAATGTCGTTATCAGTAATGTAATCAAACTTAAACTGGTAATGTCGTTATCAGTAGTGTAATCAAACTTTCAGACTGGTAATGTCGTTATCAGTAATGTAATCAAACTTCAGACTGGTAATGTCGTTATCAGTGATGTAATCAAACTTTAAACTAGTAATGTCGTTATCAGTAATGTAATCAAACTTTAAACTGGTAATGTCGTTATCAGTAATGTAATCAAACTTTAAACTGGTAATGTCGTTATCAGTATGTCGTTATGTGATGTGATCAAACTTTAAACTGGTAATGTCGTTATCAGTAATGTAATCAAACTTTAAACTGGTAATGTCGTTATCAGTAATGTAATCAAACTTTAAACTGGTAATGTCGTTATCAGTAGTGTAGTCAAACTTTAAACTGGTAATGTCGTTATCAGTAATATAATCATACCTTAAACTGGCAGTAATGTCGTTATCGGTAGTATCAATCAAACTTTTAGACTGGTAATGTCGTTATCAGTAATGTAATCAAACTTTAAACTGGTAATGTCGTTATCAGTAATGCAATGAAACTTTAGACTGGTAATGTCGTTATCAGTAGTGTAATCAAACTTAAACTGGTAATGTCGTTATCAGTAATGTAATCAAACATTAAACTGGTAATGTCGTTATCAGTAATATAATCAAACTTTAAACTGGTAATAATCGGTTATGAGTAATGTAATCAAACTTTAGACTGGTAATGTCGTTATGAGTAATGTAATCAAACTTTAGACTGGTAATGTCGTTATCAGTAGTATAATCAAACTTTAGACTGGTAATGTCGTTATCAGTAATGTAATCAAACTTTAAACTGGTAATGTCGTTATCAGTAATGTAATCAAACTTTAGACTGGTAATGTCGTTATCAGTAATGTAATCAAACTTTAAACTGGTAATGTCGTGTATCGTTATCAGTAGTGTAATCAAACTTTAAACTGGTAATGTCGTTATCAGTAATGTAATCAAACTTTAAACTGGTAATGTCGTTATCAGTAATGTAATCAAACTTTAAACTGGTAATGTCAATGGGTATCAGTAATGTAATCAAACTTTAGACTGGTAATGTCGTTATCAGTAATGTAATCAAACTTTAAACTGGTAATGATTTATCAGTAGTGTAATCAAACTTTAAACTGGTAATGTCGTTATCAGTAATGTAATCAAACTTTAAACTGGTAATGTCGTTATCAGTAATGTAATCAAACTTTAAACTGGTAATGTCGTTATCAGTAATGTAATCAAACTTTAAACTGGTAATGTCGTTATCAGTAATGTAATCAAACTTTAAACTGGTAATGTCGTTATCAGTAATGTAATCAAACATTAAACTGGTAATGTCGTTATCAGTAATGTAATCAAACTTTAAACTGGTAATGTCGTTATGAGTAATGTAATCTTTAGGCTGGTAAATGTCGTTATGGTAATGTAATCAAACTTTAAACTGGTAATGTCGTTATCAGTGATGTGATCAAACTTTAGACTGGTAATGTCGTTATCAGTAATGTAATCAAACTTTAAACTGGTAATGTCGTTATCAGTAATTTAATCAAACTTTAAACTGGTAATGTCGTTATCAGTAGTGTTATCAAACTTTAAACTGGTAATGTCGTTATCAGTAATGTAATCAAACTTTAAACTGGTAATGTCGTTATCAGTAATATAATCAAACTTTAAACTGGTAATGTCGTTATCAGTAATGTAATCAAACTTTAAACTGGTAATGTCGTTATCAGTAATGTAATCAAACTTTAAACTGGTAATGTCGTTATCAGTAATGTAATCAAACTTTAAACTGGTAATGTCGTTATCAGTAATGTAATCAAACTTTAAACTGGTAATGTCGTTATCAGTAATGTAATCAAACTTTAAACTGGTAATGTCGTTATCAGTAATGTAATCAAACTTTAAACTGGTAATGTCGTTATCAGTAATGTAATCAAACTTTAAACTGGTAATGTCGTTATCAGTAATTTAATCAAACTTTAAACTGGTAATGTCGTTATCAGTAGTGTTATCAAACTTTAAACTGGTAATGTCGTTATCAGTAATGTAATCAAACTTTAAACTGGTAATGTCGTTATCAGTAGTGTAATCAAACTTTAAACTGGTAATGTCGTTATCAGTAATATAATCAAACTTTAGACTGGTAATGTCGTTATCAGTAGTGTAATCAAACTTTAGACTGGTAATGTCGTTATCAGTAATGTAATCAAACTTTAAACTGGTAATGTCGTTATCAGTAATGTAATGAAACTTTAGACTGGTAATGTCGTTATCAGTAGTGTAATCAAACTTTAAACTGGTAATGTCGTTATCAGTAATGTAATCAAACATTAAACTGGTAATGTCGTTATCAGTAATATAATCAAACTTTAAACTGGTAATGTCGTTATGAGTAATGTAATCAAACTTTAGACTGGTAATGTCGTTATGAGTAATGTAATCAAACTTTAGACTGGTAATGTCGTTATCAGTAATATAATCAAACTTTAGACTGGTAATGTCGTTATCAGTAATGTAATCAAACTTTAAACTGGTAATGTCGTTATCAGTAGTGTAATCAAACTTTAAACTGGTAATGTCGTTATCAGTAATTTAATCAAACTTTAAACTGGTAATGTCGTTATCAGTAGTGTTATCAAACTTTAAACTGGTAATGTCGTTATCGGTAATGTAATCAAACTTTAAACTGGTAATGTCGTTATCAGTAGTATAATCAAACTTTAAACTGGTAATGTCGTTATCAGTAATGTAATCAAACTTTAAACTGGTAATGTCGTTATCAGTAATATAATCAAACTTTAAACTGGTAATGTCGTTATCAGTAGTGTAATCAAACTTTAAACTGGTAATGTCGTTATCAGTGTAATCAAACTTTAAACTGGTAATGTCGTTATCAGTAATATAATCAAACTTTAAACTGGTAATGTCGTTATCAGTGATGTGATCAAACTTTAGACTGGTAATGTCGTTATCGTAATCAAACTTTAAACTGGTCGTTTATCAGTAATGTAATCAAACTTTAAACTGGTAATGTCGTTATCAGTAATGTAATCAAACTTTAAACTGGTAATGTCGTTATCAGTAATGTAATCAAACTTTAAACTGGTAATGTCGTTATCAGTAATATAATCAAACTTTTAAACAGTAAAATGTAATCAAACTTTAAACTGGTAATGTCGTTATCAGTAATATAATCAAACTTTAAACTGGTAATGTCGTTATCAGTAATGTAATCAAACTTTAAACTGGTAATGTCGTTATCAGTAATGTTATCAAACTTTAAACTGGTAATGTCGTTATCAGTAATGTAATCAAACTTTAAACTGATAATGTCGTTATCAGTAATGTAATCAAACTTTAAACTGGTAATGTCGTTATCAGTAATGTAATCAAACTTTAAACTGGTAATGTCGTTATCAGTAATGTAATCAAACTTTAAACTGGTAATGTCGTTATCAGTAAGTGTAATCAAACTTTAGACTGGTAATGTCGTTATCAGTAATGTAATCAAACTTTAAACTGGTAATGTCGTTATCAGTAATGTAATCAAACTTTAAACTGGTAATGTCGTTATCAGTAATGTAATCAAACTTTAAACTGGTAATGTCGTTATCAGTAATGTAATCAAACTTTAAACTGGTAATGTCGTTATCAGTAATGTAATCAAACTTTAAACTGGTAATGTCGTTATCAGTAATGTAATCAAACTTTAAACTGGTAATGTCGTTATCAGTAATGTAATCAAACTTTAAACTGGTAATGTCGTTATCAGTAATGTAATCAAACTTTAGACTGGTAATGTCGTTATCAGTAATGTAATCAAACTTTAAACTGGTAATGTCGTTATCAGTAGTGTAATCAAACTTTAAACTGGTAATGTCGTTATCAGTAATGTAATCAAACTTTAAACTGGTAATGTCGTTATCAGTAATGTAATCAAACTTTAAACTGGTAATGTCGTTATCAGTAATGTAATCAAACTTTAAACTGGTAATGTCGTTATCAGTAATGTAATCAAACTTTAAACTGGTAATGTCGTTATCAGTAATGTGTAATCAAACTTTAAACTGGTAATGTCGTTATCAGTAATGTAATCAAACTTTAAACTGGTAATGTCGTTATCAGTAATGTAATCAAACTTTAAACTGGTAATGTCGTTATCAGTAATGTAATCAAACTTTAAACTGGTAATGTCGTTATCAGTAATGTAATCAAACTTTAAACTGGTAATGTCGTTATCAGTAATGTAATCAAACTTTAAACTGGTAATGTCGTTATCAGTAATGTAATCAAACTTTAAACTGGTAATGTCGTTATCAGTAATGTAATCAAACTTTAAACTGGTAATGTCGTTATCAGTAATATAATCAAACTTTAAACTGGTAATGTCGTTATCAGTAATGTAATCAAACTTTAAACTGGTAATGTCGTTATCAGTAATGTAATCAAACTTTAAACTGGTAATGTCGTTATCAGTAATGTAATCAAACTTTAAACTGGTAATGTCGTTATCAGTAATGTAATCAAACTTTAAACTGGTAATGTCGTTATCAGTAATGTAATCAAACTTTAAACTGGTAATGTCGTTATCAGTAATGTAATCAAACTTTAAACTGGTAATGTCGTTATCAGTAATGTAATCAAACTTTAAACTGGTAATGTCGTTATCAGTAATGTAATCAAACTTTAAACTGGTAATGTCGTTATCAGTAATGTAATCAAACTTTAAACTGGTAATGTCGTTATCAGTAGTGTAATCAAACTTTAAACTGGTAATGTCGTTATCAGTAATGTAATCAAACTTTAAACTGGTAATAAAAACTTTAAACTGGTCGTCGTTATCAGTAATGTAATCAAACTTTAAACTGGTAATGTCGTTATCAGTAGTGTAATGAAACTTTAAACTGGTAATGTCGTTATCAGTAATGTAATCAAACTTTAAACTGGTAATGTCGTTATCAGTAATATAATCAAACTTTAAACTGGTAATGTCGTTATCAGTAGTGTAATCAAACTTTAAACTGGTAATGTCGTTATCAGTAATGTAATCAAACTTTAAACTGGTAATGTCGTTATCAGTAATATAATCAAACTTTAAACTGGTAATGTCGTTATCAGTAGTGTAATGAAACTTTAAACTGGTAATGTCGTTATCAGTAATATAATCAAACTTTAAACTGGTAATGTCGTTATCAGTAATATAATCAAACTTTAAACTGGTAATGTCGTTATCAGTAGTGTAATCAAACTTTAAACTGGTAATGTCGTTATCAGTAATGTAATCAAACTTTAAACTGGTAATGTCGTTATCAGTAGTGTAATCAAACTTTAAACTGGTAATGTCGTTATCAGTAGTGTAATCAAACTTTAAACTGGTAATGTCGTTATCAGTAGTGTAATGAAACTTTAAACTGGTAATGTCGTTATCAGTAATATAATCAAACTTTAAACTGGTAATGTCGTTATCAGTAATATAATCAAACTTTAAACTGGTAATGTCGTTATCAGTAATATAATCAAACTTTAAACTGGTAATGTCGTTATCAGTAATGTAATCAAACTTTAGACTGGTAATGTCGTTATCAGTAGTGTAATGAAACTTTAAACTGGTAATGTCGTTATCAGTAATGTAATCAAACTTTAAACTGGTAATGTCGTTATCAGTAATGTAATCAAACTTTAAACTGGTAATGTCGTTATCAGTAGTGTAATGAAACTTTAAACTGGTAATGTCGTTATCAGTAGTGTAATCAAACATTAAACTGGTAATGTCGTTATCAGTAGTGTAATCAAACTTTAAATTCGTAAGGTCGTTATCAGTAATGTAATCAAACTTTAAATTCGTAAGGTCGTTATCAGTAATGTAATCAAACTTTAAATTCGTAATGTCGTTATCAGTAATGTAATCAAACATTAAACTGGTAATGTCGTTATCAGTAGTGTAATGAAACTTTAAACTGGTAATGTCGTTATCAGTAGTGTAATCAAACTTTAAACTGGTAATGTCGTTATCAGTAATGTAATCAAACTTTAAACTGGTAATGTCGTTATCAGTAATATAATCAAACTTTAAACTGGTAATGTCGTTATCAGTAGTGTAATCAAACTTTAGACTGGTAATGTCGTTATCAGTGATGTAATCAAACTTTAAACTAGTAATGTCGTTATCAGTAATATAATCAAACTTTAGACTGGTAATGTCGTTATCAGTGATGTAATCAAACTTTAAACTAGTAATGTCGTTATCAGTAATGTAATCAAACATTAAACTAGTAATGTCGTTATCAGTAATGTAATGAAACTTTAAACTGGTAATGTCGTTATCAGTAATGTAATAAAACTTTAAACTGGTAATGTCGTTATCAGTAGTGTAATCAAACTTTAAACTGGTAATGTCGTTATCAGTAGTGTAATCAAACTTTAAATTCGTAAGGTCGTTATCAGTAATGTAATCAAACTTTAAATTCGTAATGTCGTTATCAGTAATGTAATCAAACTTTAAACTGGTAATGTCGTTATCAGTAGTGTAATCAAACTTTAAACTGGTAATGTCGTTATCAGTAATATAATCAAACTTTAGACTGGTAATGTCGTTATGAGTAATGTAATCAAACTTTAGACTGGTAATGTCGTTATGAGTAATGTAATCAAACTTTAGACTGGTAATGTCGTTATCAGTAATATAATCAAACTTTAGACTGGTAATGTCGTTATCAGTAATGTAATCAAACTTTAAACTGGTAATGTCGTTATCAGTAGTGTAATCAAACTTTAAACTGGTAATGTCGTTATCAGTAATTTAATCAAACTTTAAACTGGTAATGTCGTTATCAGTAGTGTTATCAAACTTTAAACTGGTAATGTCGTTATCAGTAATGTAATCAAACTTTAAACTGGTAATGTCGTTATCAGTAATATAATCAAACTTTAAACTGGTAATGTCGTTATCAGTAATGTAATCAAACTTTAAACTGGTAATGTCGTTATCAGTAATGTAATCAAACTTTAAACTGGTAATGTCGTTATCAGTAATGTAATCAAACTTTAAACTGGTAATCTCGTTATCAGTAATATAATCAAACTTTAGACTGGTAATGTCGTTATCAGTAATGTAATCAAACTTTAAACTGGTAATGTCGTTATCAGTAATGTAATCAAACTTTAAACTGGTAATGTCGTTATCAGTAATGTAATCAAACTTTAAACTGGTAATGTCGTTATCAGTAATGTAATCAAACTTTAAACTGGTAATGTCGTTATCAGTAATGTAATCAAACTTTAAACTGGTAATGTCGTTATCAGTAATGTAATCAAACTTTAAACTGGTAATGTCGTTATTAGTAATATAATCAAACTTTAAACTGGTAATGTCGTTATCAGTAATGTAATCAAACATTAAACTGGTAATGTCGTTATCAGTAATATAATCAAACTTTAAACTGGTAATGTCGTTATCAGTAATATAATCAAACTTTATACTGGTAATGTCGTTATCAGTAATGTAATCAAACTTTAAACTGGTAATGTCGTTATGAGTAATGTAATCAAACTTTAAACTGGTAATGTCGTTATCAGTAATGTCATCAAACTTTAAACATTTTATATTATCTATTATGAACAGAAAATAATATATCAAACATTAAACTGGTAATGTCGTTATCAGTAGTGTTATCAAACTTTAATGTTGTATATATAAATGTTTCCAACTAACCCTGACGTACACCTTACAGAATCATTACTTAACTTCACATTGATAAGACACATGACTCACTTGTTAAGACCAAACAGGTCAATGAACATGTATATAGCTGCTGACACTTTCTGTTCAGAGTCCAGAGAGAATGGAGAAAAGTTGAATCTGTCCAAAGAATGAATGAGAGA
Organism: Tachypleus tridentatus; assembly: GCF_004210375.1. Lineage (NCBI taxonomy): Eukaryota > Metazoa > Arthropoda > Merostomata > Xiphosura > Limulidae > Tachypleus > Tachypleus tridentatus. The sequence goes on along the minus strand of NW_027467777.1, from coordinate 33,212,985 downwards.
TGTTAGAAATTATTTACTTAATATCGTGTATTAGCCATCTATAAACTAGAGATTTAGATAGATAATCACATGGGTAATAGTTGTTTAAAACTAGAATATGTCTTTAAGACGGTCACAAGTGTCCCAGTTGTGACATGTGTTTAAGTCGGTCACATTTGTATTGTCTTATGTGTTGCTTGAAAGATAAAATAAAATGGTACCGGTAGATAAACTGTTTACAGACTTTAAATTTCGAATTAGCCTGTCCTGTAAAACAGTTTGCGTGTAAGTAATAAGTTTCATAAACTGACCAGTCAGTTCAGAATAAAATAGAGTAAACGTAATCTTAAGAGATTAAACATATAAGTAAATAAACGTATTAATTATAATAGTATGAACACAGTGATGATGTAATATTACACAACACGATTTATCTCATTCACTGATTCACGACTCGCTACAAGTGTCATTCTGAACTGGACAGTAGCTGTACATTTTACCTTTGTTTGATTTCTTTTTTGAATTTCGCGCAAAGCTACTCGAGGACTATCTGCGCTATCCGTCCCTTACTTTGCAGTGTAAGACTAGAGGGAAGGCAACTTGTCGTCACCACCCACCGCCAACTCTTGGGCTACTCTTTTACCAACGAATAGCGGGATTGACCCTAACAATATATCGCCCCCACGGCTAAAAGGTCGAGCGTGTTTGGTGTGACGGGGATTCGAACCCACGAATCTCTGTTTGGTCAAGAAGGATGTTCCAATCACTGTGCGATATTTGAATATTCGTAAGAAATAGCCCAATCAGTGTGCAGTATTTGAGCCTCCATAATAAATAGTCCAATCACCGTGCGGTATTTGATGCTACGTAATAAGTAGTCCGATTATCGTGTGTTACTTCAACCTTTGTAATAATCAGTCCAATGACTGTGCGTTATTTGAATCTTTGTAATGAGCAGTCCAATCACTGTGCAATATATGAATCTATGTAATAAATAGTCCAATCACCGTGCGGTATTTGATGTTACGTAATAATCAGTCCAATGACTGTGCGTTATTTGAATCTTTGTAATGAGCAGTCCAATCACTGTGCAATATATGAATCTATGTAATAAATAGTCCAATCACCGTGCGGTATTTGATGTTACGTAATAATCAGTCCAATGACTGTGCGTTATTTGAATCTTTGTAATGAGCAGTCCAATCACTGTGCAATATATGAATCTATGTAATAAATAGTCCACTACGTGATGACGAGAAACCCATTTCAAGTATAAACGTATTTCAGGACATATGGTGTGGGTATTAGCGTATTTTAGGTCATCGTCAGGTTAGCTAAAATGGTCGAAACGTTGTTTACTGCTTTATTTTGGTAAAAGTATCCAGCCGTCCTGGAATGCAAATTGTCCATAACTCTGCGGTGGTTGATTCTACATAATAAACAGTCCAATCACTGTGCGATATTTGATTTTTCGTAATATATAGTCCAATCAGTGTGCAGTATTTGATGCTACGTAAGATATCGTCCAATCAGTGTGCAGTATTGATGATACGTAATATATCGTCCAATCAGTGTGCAGTATTTGATGCTACGTAATATATTGTCCAATCAGTGTGCAGTATTTGATGATACGTAATATATCGTCCAATCAGTGTGCAGTATTTGATGATACGTAATATATCGTCCAATCAGTTTGGAGTAACAATTACACGAGAAAAGGTTTAAACTTCCAATGATCGCAAATTTTTATAACAAATAGTTTGGAAAACTCACCCAGTGTTAGAACTGATGTGTGTACGGAGTTGTCCCGCAAAAAACACACAATAAAACAAACAAACACTTATACGACACTCATAAATACCGTGTTTCCTATCTTTAAAAACAACTTATCCGTTATAGAACGTTGTTTATATGTTTAAACACATTCGTTTGTCTTTATTACTACATTACAGACGACGTCGGAAAAAGAGACACGAAACTTATAAAAAGATACAAATGTAAGTAAACTTACTCCGCCAACGACTGCGCGCTCGGTAAAGGCGGTGAATGTTTAATCTCGTTCACTTCCGTTTCCGTGCACGTGCTATGGTACGATAGAACTTCTAGCGCCACCTTGTATTTCTGTTCGGAACGACGAATTTTATCGTACAACTGTAAAACAAAATGCAATCAAATGTTTAACCATTTAAACACAAAATGTCTCTAAACCATTACCTTGAAACACAAAATGTCTCTAAAACCAGTACCTTCAAACACAAAATGTCTCTACTTTATTATATATATATCAGTTACTAGTGTATTCAAAAGTGTACGCTTCTTATACTGTATTATGGCAGATGGAAAGAAACCACTAAGAGCACTCTACCACACCGCTATCCATGCTAAGAAAAGGATTATTACTCTTATAACACACCCACAAGTTATCAAAGAATAATTTCTGGTGTCACACATTTTGGAACTGGTTCGTCAAAATTAACCACCTACCATTCACACAGAGAATTTGACTGCTACTTCTATAAGGTACCCAATGCCTAACACTTTGCTCACATCTTACCAATGCGAAATATGGGATTCAACACATCATAACAACGCTTACTCAGTCGAAAAGATCGGAGAGGTTTGGTGACGGGATTCAAACTCGCGACCCACAGATTGCGACTCGAGCGCCCTCTAACCACAAGCATAGATATCTTATGCTTGTATAACGACCCTGTATTTTCTAAGCCTACCTTGGCATGATGAAGAGCTAGTCCACAGTAAGTAGCAAAAGTGGCAAACGCTTCCTCGTCAGCTTTACTGAAAGGTCCACTTTCCTTGTTGACCATCTGGACAACTCCGATGACACTGAAATAACGTAGAAAAGAAACCTGTTCATCTGGGCTCACTTTAATAAAGGTCTAAATGTCACATCTACCTCACTGTAGACAAGGTCTAAATGTCACATCTACCTCACTGTAGACAAGGTCTAAATGTCACATCTACCTCACTGTAAACAAGGTCTAAATGTCACATCTACCTCACTGTAGACAAGGTCTAAATGTCACATCTACCTCACTGTAGACAAGGTCTAAATGTCACATCTACCTCACTGTAGACAAGGTCTAAATGTCACATCTACCTCACTGTAGACAAGGTCTAAATGTCACATCTACCTCACTGTAGACAAGGTAGAAATGTCACATCTACCTCACTGTGGACAAGGTCTAAATGTCACATCTACCTCACTGTAGAGAAGGTCTAAATGTCACATCTACCTCACTGTAAACAAGGTCTAAATGTCACATCTACCTCACTGTAGACAAGGTCTAAATGTCACATCTACCTCACTGTAGACAAGGTCTAAATGTCACATCTACCTCACTGTAGACAAGGTCTAAATGTCACATCTACCTCACTGTAAACAAGGTCTAAATGTCACATCTACCTCACTGTAGATAAGGTCTAAATGTCACATCTACCTCACTATAGACAAGGTCTAAATGTCACATCTACCTCACTTTAAACAAGGTCTAAATGTCACATCTATCTCACTGTAGACAAGGTCTAAATGTCACATCTACCTCACTGTAGACAAGGTCTAAATGTCACATCTACCTCAATGTAGACAAGGTGTAAATGTCACATCTACCTCACTGTAGACAAGGTCTAAATGTCACATCTACCTCACTGTAAACAAGGTCTAAATGTCACATCTACCTCACTGTAGATAAGGTCTAAATGTCACATCTACCTCACTTTAAACAAGGTCTAAATGTCACATCTATCTCACTGTAGACAAAATCTAAATGTCACATCTACCTCACTGTAGACAAGGTCTAAATGTCACATCTACCTCACTGTAGACAAGGTCTAAATGTCACATCTACCTCACTGTAGACAAGGTCTAAATGTCACATCTACCTCACTGTAGACAAGGTAGAAATGTCACATCTACCTCACTGTGGACAAGGTCTAAATGTCACATCTACCTCACTGTAGAGAAGGTCTAAATGTCACATCTACCTCACTGTAAACAAGGTCTAAATGTCACATCTACCTCACTGTAGACAAGGTCTAAATGTCACATCTACCTCACTGTAGACAAGGTCTAAATGTCACATCTACCTCACTGTGAGACAAGGTCTAAATGTCACATCTACCTCACTGTAAACAAGGTCTAAATGTCACATCTACCTCACTGTAGATAAGGTCTAAATGTCACATCTACCTCACTATAGATAAGGTCTAAATGTCACATCTACCTCACTTTAAACAAGGTCTAAATGTCACATCTATCTCACTGTAGACAAGGTCTAAATGTCACATCTACCTCACTGTAGACAAGGTCTAAATGTCACATCTACCTCAATGTAGACAAGGTGTAAATGTCACATCTACCTCACTGTAGACAAGGTCTAAATGTCACATCTACCTCACTGTAAACAAGGTCTAAATGTCACATCTACCTCACTGTAAATAAGGTCTAAATGTCACATCTACCTCACTTTAAACAAGGTCTAAATGTCACATCTATCTCACTGTAGACAAAATCTAAATGTCACATCTACCTCACTGTAGACAAGGTCTAAATGTCACATCTACCTCACTGTGGACAAGGTCTAAATGTCACATCTACCTCACTGTAAACAAGGTCTAAATGTCACATCTACCTCACTGTAGACAAGGTCTAAATGTCACATCTACCTCACTGTAAACAAGGTCTAAATGTCACATCTACCTCACTGTAGATAAGGTCTAAATGTCACATCTACCTCACTTTAAACAAGGTCTAAATGTCACATCTATCTCACTGTAGACAAAATCTAAATGTCACATCTACCTCACTGTAGACAAGGTCTAAATGTCACATCTACCTCACTGTGGACAAGGTCTAAATGTCACACCTACCTCACTGTAAACAAGGTCTAAATGTCACATCTACCTCACTGTGGACAAGGTCTAAATGTCACATCTACCTCACTGTAAACAAGGTCTAAATGTCACATCTACCTCACTGTAAACAAGGTCTAAATGTCACATCTACCTCACTGTAAACAAGGTCTAAATGTCACATCTACCTCACTGTAGATAAGGTCTAAATGTCACATCTACCTCACTGTAAACAAGGTCTAAATGTCACATCTACCTCACTGTAGACAACGTCTAAATGTCACATCTACCTCACTGTAGACAAGGTCTAAATGTCACATCTACCTCACTGTAGACAAGGTCTAAATGTCACATCTACCTCACTGTAGATAAGGTGTAAATGTCACATCTACCTCACTGTGGACAAGGTCTAAATGTCATCTACCTCACTGTAAACAAGGTCTTAATGTCACATCTACCTCACTGTAGATAAGGTCTAAATGTCACATCTACCTCACTTTAAACAAGGTCTAAATGTCACATCTATCTCACTGTAGACAAGGTCTAAATGTCACATCTACCTCACTGTAGACAAGGTCTAAATGTCACATCTACCTCACTGTAGACAAGGTGTAAATGTCACATCTACTACACTGTAAACAAGGTCTAAATGTCATCTACCTCACTGTAGACAAGGTCTAAATGTCACATCTACCTCACTGTAGACAAGGTCTAAATGTCACATCTACCTCACTGTAGATAAGGTCTAAATGTCACATCTACCTCAATGTAGACAAGGTGTAAATGTCACATCTACCTCACTGTAAACCAGGTCTAAATGTCACATCTACCACACTGTAGACAAGGTCTAAATGTCACATCTACCTCACTGTAGACAAGGTCTAAATGTCACATCTACCTCACTGTAGACAAGGTCTAAATGTCACATCTACCTCACTGTAGACAAGGTCTAAATGTCACATCTACCTCACTGTAGACAAGGTAGAAATGTCACATCTACCTCACTGTGGACAAGGTCTAAATGTCACATCTACCTCACTGTAGAGAAGGTCTAAATGTCACATCTACCTCACTGTAAACAAGGTCTAAATGTCACATCTACCTCACTGTAGACAAGGTCTAAATGTCACATCTACCTCACTGTAGACAAGGTCTAAATGTCACATCTACCTCACTGTAGACAAGGTCTAAATGTCACATCTACCTCACTGTAAACAAGGTCTAAATGTCACATCTACCTCACTGTAGATAAGGTCTAAATGTCACATCTACCTCACTATAGATAAGGTCTAAATGTCACATCTACCTCACTTTAAACAAGGTCTAAATGTCACATCTATCTCACTGTAGACAAGGTCTAAATGTCACATCTACCTCACTGTAGACAAGGTCTAAATGTCACATCTACCTCAATGTAGACAAGGTGTAAATGTCACATCTACCTCACTGTAGACAAGGTCTAAATGTCACATCTACCTCACTGTAAACAAGGTCTAAATGTCACATCTACCTCACTGTAGACAAGGTCTAAATGTCACATCTACCTCACTTTAAACAAGGTCTAAATGTCACATCTATCTCACTGTAGACAAAATCTAAATGTCACATCTACCTCACTGTAGACAAGGTCTAAATGTCACATCTACCTCACTGTGGACAAGGTCTAAATGTCACACCTACCTCACTGTAAACAAGGTCTAAATGTCACATCTACCTCACTGTAGACAAGGTCTAAATGTCACATCTACCTCACTGTAAACAAGGTCTAAATGTCACATCTACCTCACTGTAGATAAGGTCTAAATGTCACATCTACCTCACTTTAAACAAGGTCTAAATGTCACATCTATCTCACTGTAGACAAAATCTAAATGTCACATCTACCTCACTGTAGACAAGGTCTAAATGTCACATCTACCTCACTGTGGACAAGGTCTAAATGTCACACCTACCTCACTGTAAACAAGGTCTAAATGTCACATCTACCTCACTGTGGACAAGGTCTAAATGTCACATCTACCTCACTGTAAACAAGGTCTAAATGTCACATCTACCTCACTGTAAACAAGGTCTAAATGTCACATGTACCTCACTGTAAACAAGGTCTAAATGTCACATCTACCTCACTGTAGATAAGGTCTAAATGTCACATCTACCTCACTGTAAACAAGGTCTAAATGTCACATCTACCTCACTGTAGACAACGTCTAAATGTCATCTACCTCACTGTAGACAAGGTCTAAATGTCACATCTACCTCACTGTAGACAAGGTCTAAATGTCACATCTACCTCACTGTAGATAAGGTGTAAATGTCACATCTACCTCACTGTGGACAAGGTCTAAATGTCACATCTACCTCACTGTAAACAAGGTCTAAATGTCACATCTACCTCACTGTAGATAAGGTCTAAATGTCACATCTACCTCACTTTAAACAAGGTCTAAATGTCACATCTATCTCACTGTAGACAAGGTCTAAATGTCACATCTACCTCACTGTAGACAAGGTCTAAATGTCACATCTACCTCAATGTAGACAAGGTGTAAATGTCACATCTACTACACTGTAAACAAGGTCTAAATGTCACATCTACCTCACTGTAGACAAGGTCTAAATGTCACATCTACCTCACTGTAGACAAGGTCTAAATGTCACATCTACCTCACTGTAGACAAGGTCTAAATGTCACATCTACCTCAATGTAGACAAGGTGTAAATGTCACATCTACCTCACTGTAAACAAGGTCTAAATGTCACATCTACCACACTGTAGACAAGGTCTAAATGTCACATCTACCTCACTGTAGACAAGGTCTAAATGTCACATCTACCTCACTGTAAACAAGGTCTAAATGTCACATCTACTACACTGTAAACAAGGTCTAAATGTCACATCTACCTCACTGTAGACAAGGTCTAAATGTCACATCTACCTCACTGTAGACAAGGTCTAAATGTCACATCTACCTCACTGTAGACAAGGTCTAAATGTCACATCTACCTCACTGTAAACAAGGTCTAAATGTCACATCTACCTCACTGTAAACAAGGTCTAAATGTCACATCTACCTCACTGTGGACAAGGTCTAAATGTCACATCTACCTCACTGTAGACAAGGTCTAAATGTCACATCTACCTCACTGTAGACAAGGTCTAAATGTCACATCTACCTCACTGTAGACAAGGTCTAAATGTCACATCTACCTCACTGTAGACAAGGTCTAAATGTCACATCTACCTCACTGTAGACAAGGTCCAAATGTCACATCTACCTCACTGTGGACAAGGTCTAAATGTCACATCTACCTCACTGTAGATAAGATCTAAATGTCACATCTACCTCACTGTAAACAAGGTCTAAATGTCACATCTACCTCAATGTAGACAAGGTGTAAATGTCACATCTACCTCACTGTAAACAAGGTCTAAATGTCACATCTACCTCACTGTAAACAAGGTCTAAATGTCACATCTACCACACTGTAGATAAGGTCTAAATGTCACATCTACCTCACTTTAAACAAGGTCTAAATGTCAAATCTATCTCACTGTAGACAAGGTCTAAATGTCACATCTACCTCACTGTAGACAAGGTCTAAATGTCACATCTACCTCACTGTAGATAAGGTCTAAATGTCACATCTACCTCAATGTAGACAAGGTGTAAATGTCACATCTACCTCACTGTAAACCAGGTCTAAATGTCACATCTACCACACTGTAGACAAGGTCTAAATGTCACATCTACCTCACTGTAGACAAGGTCCAAATGTCACATCTACCTCACTGTAGATAAGGTCTAAATGTCACATCTACCTCACTGTAGACAAGGTCTAAATGTCACATCTACCTCACTGTAAACAAGGTCTAAATGTCACATCTACCTCACTGTAGACAAGGTCTAAATGTCACATCTACCTCACTGTAGAGAAGGTCTAAATGTCACATCTACCACACTGTAGACAAGGTCTAAATGTCACATCTACCTCACTGTAGACAAGGTCCAAATGTCACATCTACCTCACTGTAGACAAGGTCTAAATGTCACATCTACCTCACTGTAAACAAGGTCTAAATGTCACATCTACTACACTGTAAACAAGGTCTAAATGTCGCATCTACCTCACTGTAGACAAGGTCCAAATGTCACATCTACCTCACTGTAGATAAGGTCTAAATGTCACATCTACCTCTGTGTCGACAAGGTCTAAATGTCACATCTACCTCACTGTAAACCAGGTGTAAATGTCACATGTACCTCACTGTAAACAAGGTCTAAATGTCACATGTACCTCACTGTAAACAAGGTCTAAATGTCACATCTACCTCACTGTAAACAAGGTCTAAAAGTCACATGTACCTCACTGTAAACAAGGTCTAAACTATACACAAACTTATTGCAGATGATGACACACACAACGGCCTTACTTGTTTCTGATGGACACATAACAACAACCTTACTTGTTTCTGATGAAGATTGGCATACATAGTAAGTTCCTTGTTCTGTAACCTGTCTGCTGATCCACTGTCCTGTTCAGAAACGTTAAGGATCATTTATATATTAATAATGTAGTTAACACAACTGAAAATATGAATTACTATACTGGTGTCTTTGATATTTATAATTAACACGTTACATTGTTAGATAATCCTCTATATCTATAAAGCACATTGTTAGCTAATCCTATATATCTATACAGCACATTGTTAGCTAATCCTATATATCTATACAGCACATTGTTAGCTAATCCTATATATCTATAGAGCACATTGTTAGCTAATCCTATACATCTATACAGCACATTGTTAGCAAATCTTGTATATCTATAAAGCACATTGTTAGCTAATCCTCTATTTCTATGAAGAACACTATCAGCTAATTTTTTATATTTATACAGCACATTGTTAGCTAATCTTGTATATCTATAAAGCACATTGTTAGCTAATGCTCTATATCTATGAAGAACATTGTTAGCTAATCCTTTATATCTATAAAGCACATAGTTAGCTATCCCTCTATATCTATAAAGCACATTGTTAGCTATTCCTTTATATTTATAGAGCACATTGTTAGCTAATCCTATATATCTATACAGCACATTGTTAGCTAATCCTATATATCTATACAGCACATTGTTAGCTAATCCTATATATCTATAGAGCACATTGTTAGCTAATCCTATACATCTATACAGCACATTGTTAGCTAATCTTGTATATCTATAAAGCACATTGTTAGCTAATCCTCTATTTCTATGAAGAACACTATCAGCTAATTTTTTATATTTATACAGCACATTGTTAGATAATCTTGTATATCTATAAAACACATTGTTATCTAATCCTATATATCTATAATGCACATTGTTCGCTAATCCTATATATCTATAAAGCACATTGTTAGCTAATCCTGTATATCTATACAGCACATTGTTAGCTAATCCTATATTTCTATAAAGCACATTGTTAGCTAATCCTGTGCATCTATAAAGCACATTGTTATCTAATCGTATATTTCTATAAAGCACATTGTTAGCTAATCCTCTATATCTATAAAGCACATTGTTAGTTAATCCTCTATACCTATGAAGCACATTGTTATCTAATCCTATATTTCTATAAAGCACATTGTTAGCTAATCCTGTGCACCTATAAAGCACATTGTCAGCTAATCCTTTATATTTATACAGCACATTGTTAGCTAATCTTGTATATCTATAAAGCACATTTTTAGCTAATCCTCTATATCTATGAAGAACATTATCAGCTAATCCTTTATATCTATACAGCGCATTGTTAGCTAATTCTTTATATCTATACAGCACATTGTTAGTTAATCCTCTATACCTATGAAGCACATTGTTATCTAATCCTATATTTCTATAAAGCACATTGTTAGCTAATCCTCTATATCTAGATAATAAACTACTGATATCTAAGAAAGGAAGGTTACAAAAACCTAGATAAAAATAATTTATTATAAAAATTTCTCTCACCTGTTGAATCTGTCATCATCATATGCATCTGGAATGTTCAGTGATTGCCCTGTCAAAGCAACATGTCCAGCTATTCCCTTCCCAACTGGAAACCTGAACATACAGATGAAGTTATCTAATGAACAGTTGGGAAGACCACTATAACACAACATCAAATAGATATCACATAATTTACAGTCGAACCAATAATTTTTGTACACAACAAATAATACCAAACTTTAAAGAGAACCCATGATGTTTAACCATACATACTATTATATAACGAATATTATTACAGGTGGATATGAATATAACTAATAACAGTCTAGTGTCATCTACAGAATATACCATAATATATTAAAAATATTCCATACTGCACACAGATAAAAACACTGATCCACCTTTCAACCTTCTAAAGTAAAAAAACAGCAAAGTCACCAGAATAATACTAACAACAACAATAGTGCAACCAAAATACTACTAACAACAATAGTACAACCAGAATAATACTAACAACAACAGTAATACAACCAGAATAATACTAACAACAATAGTACAACCAGAATAATACTAACAACAACAGTAGTACAACCAGAATACTAATAACAACAATAGTACAACCAGAATAAAACTAACAACAAGAATAGTACAACCAGAATAATTCTAACAACAATAGTACAACCAGAATAATACTAACAACAGTAATACAACCAGAATAATACTAAGAAAAACTGTAGTACAACCAGAATAATTCTAAAAACAGTAGTACAACCATATTACTACTAACAACAGTAGTACAACCAGAATAATACTAAAAACAGTACTACAACCAGAATAATACTAACAACAACAATAGCTAAACCAGAATAATACCAACAACAACATTAGTACAACCAGAATAATACTACGAATAACAGTACTACATCCAGAATAATACTAACAACAACAATAATACAACCAGAATAATACTAACAACAATAGTATAACCAAAATACTAAAAACAACAATAGTAATACAACCAGAAAAATACTAATAACAACAGTACAACCAGAATAATACTAACAACAACAGTAGTACAACCTGAATACTACTAACAACAATAGTACAACGAGAATAATACCAACAACAACAGTAATACAACCAGAATAATACTAACAACAATAGTACACACAGAATAATACTAACAACAGTAGTACAACCAGAATAATACAATAGTACAACCAGAATAATACTAACAACAATGGTAGTACAACCAGAATAATACTAACAACAATGGTAGTACAACCAGAATAATACTACGAATAACAGCAGTACAACCAGAATAGTACCAACAACAACATTAATATACAACCATAATACTACTAAAAACAACATTAGTACAACCATAATACTACTAACAACAACAGTACTACAACCAGAATAATACTACGAATAACAGTAGTACAACCAAAATACTACTAAAAACATTAATACAACCATAATACTACTAACAACAGTAGTACAACCAGAATACTACTAACAACAGCAGTAGTACAACGAGAATAATACTACGAAAAACAGTAGTACAACCAGAATACTAACAGCAACATTAGTACAACCATAATACTACTAACAACAACAGTAGTACAACCAGAATACTACTAACAACATTGGTAGTACAACCAGAATACTACTAACAACAACAGTACAACCAGAAAAATACTAAAAACAACAATAGTAGAACCAGAATAATACTAACAACAATAATACTACCAGAATAATACTAACAATAGTACAACCAGAATAATACTAACAACAACAATAATAGAACCAGAATAATACTAAAAGCAACATTAGCACAGCCAGAATAATACTACGAATAGCAGTAGTACAACCAGAATACTACTAACAACAATGTTAGTAGAACGAGAATAATACTAAAAACAGAACTACATCCAGAATAATACTAACAACAACAACAGTACAACCAGAATAATACTAACAACAGTAGTGCAACCAGAATAATTCTAACAACAGTAATAAAACTAGAATAATACTGACAACAATAGTACAACGAGAATAATACTAAAAACAGAACTACAACCAGAATGATACTAACAACAATAATAATACAACCAGAATAATATTAAGAACAATAGTATAACCAAAATAATAATAACAACAGTAATACAACCAGAATATTACTAACAACAACAATAGTACAACCAGAATAATACTAACAACAATAGTACAACCAGAATAAAATTAACAACAACAGTAATATAACCAGAATTATACTAACTACAATAGTAGTACAAACATAATACTACTAACAACAACAGTAGTAAAACCAGAATACTACTAACAACAATGGTAGTACAACCAGAATAATACTAGGAATAACAGTAGTACAACCGGAATACTACCAGCAACAATGGTAGTACAACCAAAATAATAGTACGAATAACGGTAGTACAACCAGAATAATACTAAAAACAATAGTACAACCAGAATAATACGAAAAACAACAATAGTAGAACCAGCATACTACTTACAACAACAGTAATACTACCAGAAAAATACTAACAATAGTAAAACCAGAATATTACTAACAACAACAGTAATACAACTAAAATAATACTAAGAAGAACAGTAGTACAACCAGAATAATTCTATAAAAAGTAGCAAAAGCAGAATAATTCTAAAAACAATAGTACAACCAGAATAATACTAACAACAATTGTACAACCAGGATAATACTAACAACAACAATAACAGTAATACAACCAGAATAGCACTACGAATAACAATAGTACAACCAGAATATTACTAACAACAATGGTAGTACAACCAGAATAGCACTAACAACAATAGTAGTACAACCAGAATAGTACTACGAATAACAGTAGTACAACCAGAATACTACTAACAACAACATTAGCACAACCATAATACTACTAACAATAACAGTAGTACAAACATATTACTACTAATAACAACATTAATACAACCAGAATAATACTAAGAACAACTGTAGTACAACCAGAATAATTCTAAAAACAGTAGTACAACCAGATTACTACTAATAACAACATTAATACAACCAGAATAATACTAAGAACAACTGTAGTACAACCAGAATAATTCTAAAAACAGTAGTACAACCAGAATAATACTAACAATAGTACAACAAGAATAATACTAACAACAATAGTACAACCAGAATAATACTAACAATAATGGTAGTACAACCAGAATAATACTAACAACAACAATAGCAGAACCAGAATAATACTAACAACAACATTAGTACAACCAGAATAATACTACGAATAACAGTAGTACAACCAGGATACTACTAACAATAATGGTAGCAGAACGAGAATAATACTAAAAACAGAACTACATCCAGAACAATTCTAACAACAACAACAATACAACCAGAATAATACTAACAACAGTAGTACAACCAGAATAATTCTAACAACAACAGTAATACAACCAGAATAATACTGACAACAATAGTACAACGAGAATAATACTAAAAACAGAACTACATCCAGAACAATTCTAACAACAACAACAATACAACCAGAATAATACTAACAACAGTAGTACAACCAGAATAATTCTAACAACAACAGTAATACAACAAGAATAATACTAACAACAATAGTACAACCAGAATAATACTAACAATAATGGTAGTACAACCAGAATAATACTAACAACAACATTAGTACAACCAGAATAATACTACGAATAACAGTAGTACAACCAGGATACTACTAACAATAATGGTAGCAGAACGAGAATAATACTAAAAACAGAACTACATCCAGAACAATTCTAACAACAACAACAATACAACCAGAATAATACTAACAACAGTAGTACAACCAGAATAATTCTAACAACAACAGTAATACAACCAGAATAATACTGACAACAATAGTACAACGAGAATAATACTAAAAACAGAACTACAACCAGAATAATACTAACAACAAGAATAATACAACCAGAATAATATTAATAACAATAGTAATACAACCAGAATAATACTAACAACAACAGTAGTACAACCAAAATAATACTAACGACAATAGTACAACCAGAATAATATTAACAACAATAGTACAACCAGAATAATACTAACAACAACAGTAATATAACCAGAATAATACTAACAACAATAGTAGTACAAACATAATACAATTAACAACAACAGTAGTACAACCAGAATACTACTAACAACAATAGTACAACCAGAATAATACTACCAACAACAGTAATACAACCAGAATAATACTAACAACAATAGTAGTACAACCAGAATAACATTAAGAATATTAGTACAACAAGAATAATACTAACTACAACAGTAGTACAACAAGAATAATACTAACTACAACAGTAGTACAACAAGAATAATACTAACGACAGTAGTACAACCAGAATAATACTAACAACAACAATAGTACAACCAGAATAATTCTAACAACAATAGTACAACCAGAATAATACTAACAACAGTATAATAACCATAATACTACTAACAACAGTAATACAACCAGAATAATACTAAGAACAACTGTAGTACAACAAAAATAATACTAAAAATATTACAACCAGCATAATACTAACAACAACAGTACTACAACCAAAATACTACTAACAACAACAATAGTAAACCCAGAATAACAATAATACAACCAGAATAGTACTACGAATAACAGTAATACAACCAGAATAATACTAAGAACAATAGTAGTTCAACCAGAATAACACTACGAATAACAGTAATACAACCAGAATAGTACTACGAATAACAGTAATACAACCAGAATAATACTAAGAACAATAGTACAACCAGAATAATACTAACAGTAGTACAACCAGAATACTACTAACAACAACAGTAATACAACCAGAATAATACTAACAACAACAATAGTACAACCAGAATACTACTAACAACAATGGTAGTACAACCAGAATAATACTAGGAATAACAGTAGTACAACCGGAATACTACCAGCAACAATGGTAGTACAACCAAAATAATAGTACAAATAACGGTAGTACAACCAGAATAATACTAAAAACAATAGTACAACCAGAATAATACGAACAACAACAATAGTAGAACCAGCATAATACTTACAACAACAGTAATACTACCAGAATAATACTAACAATAGTAAAACCAGAATATTACTAACAACAACAGTAATACAACCAGAATAATACTAAGAAGAACAGTAGTACAACCAGAATAATTCTATAAAAAGAAGCAAAAGCAGAATAATTCTAAAAACAATAGTACAACCAGAATAATACTAACAACAATTGTACAACCAGAATAATACTAACAACAACAGCAATAACAGTAATACAACCAGAATAGCACTACGAATAACAATAGTACAACCATAATATTACTAACAACAATGGTAGTACAACCAGAATAGCACTAACAACAATAGTAGTACAACCAGAATAGTACTACGAATAACAGTAGTACAACCAGAATACTAATAACAACAACATTAGTACAACCATAATACTACTAACAATAACAATAGTACAAACAGAATACTACTAATAACAACATTAATAGAACCAGAATAATACTAAGAACAACAGTAGTACAACCAGAATAATAATAACAATAGTACAACAAGAATAATACTAACAACAATAGTACAACCAAAATAATACTAACAACAATAGCAGAACCAGAATAATACTAACAACAACATTAGTACAACCAGAATAATATTACGAATAACAGTAGTACAACCAGAATACTACTAACAATAATGGTAGCAGAACGAGAATAATACTAAAAACAGAACTACATCCAGAACAATTCTAACAACAACAATACAACCAGAATAACACTAACAACAGTAGTACAACCAGAATAATTCTAACAACAACAGTAATACAACCAGAATAATACTGACAACAATAGTACAACGAGAATAATACTAAAAACAGAACTACAACCAGAATAATATTAACAACAAGAATAATACAACCAGGATAATACTAATAACAATAGTAATACAACCAGAATACTACTAACAACAACAGTAATACAACCAGAATAATACTAACAACAATAGTAGTACAACCAGAATAACATTAAGAACATTAGTACAACCAGAATAATACTAACTACAACAGTAGTACAACAAGAATAATACTAACGACAGTAGTACAACCAGAATAATACTAACAACAACAATAGTACAACCAGAATAATTCTAACAACAATAGTACAACCAGAATAATACTAACAACAGTAATACAACCAGAATAATACTAAGAACAACTGTAGTACAACAAAAATAATACTAAAAATATTACAACCAGCATAATACTAACAACAACAGTAGTACAACCAAAATACTACTAACAACAACAGTAGTAAACCCAGAATAACACTACGAATAACAGTAATACAACCAGAATAGCACTACGAATAACAGTAATACAACCAGAATAATACTAAGAACAATAGTAGTACAACCAGAATAATACTAACAACAACAGTAGTACAACCAGAATAATACTAACAACAACAATAATACAACCAGAATAATTCTAACAACAATAGTACAACCAGAATAATACTAACAACAGTAGTACAACCAGAATACTACTAACAACAGTAATACAACCAGAATAATACTAAGAATAACAGTAGTACAACCAGAATAATTCTAAAAACAGTAGTTCAACCAGATTACTAACAACAACAGTAGTACAACAAGAATAATACTACGAATAACAGTAGTAAAACCAGAATACTACTAAACACAACATTAGTACAACCATAATACTACAAACAACAATAGTAGTACAAACAAAATACTACTAACAACAACAGTAGTAAAACCAGAATAATACTACGAATAACAGTAATACAACCAGAATAGCACTTCGAATAACAATAGTACAACCAGAATATTACTAACAACAATGGTAGTACAACCAGAATAGCACTAACAACAACAGTAGTACAACCAGAATAATACTAACAACAACAATAATACAACCAGAATAATTCTAACAATAACACTAGTACAAACAGAATACTACTAATAAGAACATTAATACAACCAGAATAATACTAAGAACAACTGTAGTACAACCAGAATAATTCTAAAAACAGTAGTACAACCAGATTAGTACTAACAACAGTAATACAACCAGAATAATACTGACAATAGTACAACAAGAATAATACTAACAACAATGGTAGTACAACCAGAATAATACTAACAACAACAATAGCAGAAACAGAATAATACTAACAACAACATTAGTACAACCAGAATAACACTACGAATAACAGTAATACAACCAGAATAGCACTACGAATAACAGTAATACAACCAGAATAATACTAAGAACAATAGTAGTACAACCAGAATAATACTAAAAACAATAGTAGTACAACAATAATAATAATAACAACAATAGTACAACCAGAATAATTCTAACAACAATAGTACAACCAGAATAATACTAACAACAGTAGTAGAACCAGAGTAATACTAACAACAAAAATAGCAGAACCAGAATAATACAAACAACAACAGTAGTACAACCAGAATAATAAAAACAACAATAGTAATACAACCAGAATACTACTAACAACAACATTAGTACAACCATAATACTACTAACAACAACAGTAGTACAACCAGAATACTACTGACAACAATGGTAGTACAACCAGAATAATACTACGAATAACAGTAGTACAACCAGAATAATACTAACAACAACAATAGTACAACCAGAATAATTCTAACAACAATAGTACAACCAGAATAATACTAACAGTAGTACAACCAGAATAGAACTAACAACAACAGTAATACAACCAGAATAATACTAAGAATAATATTAGTACAACCAGAATAATTCTAAAAACAGTAGTACAACCAGAATAATTCTAACAACAACAGTAATACAACCAGAATAATACTAACAACAATAGTACAACGAGAATAATACTAAAAACAGTACTACAACCAGAATAATACTAACAACAACAATAGTACAACCAGAATAATACTAACAACAATGGTAGTACAACCAGAATAGCACTAACAACAATAGTAGTACAACCATAATACTTCTAACAATAACAGTAGTACAAACAGAATACTACTAATAACAACATTAATACAACCAGAATAATACTAAGAACAAATGTAGTACAACCAGAATAATTCTAAAAACAGTAGTACAACCAGATTAGTACTAACAACAGTAGTACAACCAGAATAATAATAACAATAGTACAACAACAATAATACTAACAACAATAGTACAACCAGAATAATAATAACAATAATACAACAAGAATAATACTAACAACAATAGTACAACCAGAATAATACTAACAACAATAGCAGAACCAGAATAATACTAACAACAACATTAGTACAAGCAGAATAATACTACGAATAACAGTAGTACAACCAAAATACTACTAAAAACAATGGTAGTACAACCAGAATAGCACTAACAACAATAGTAGTACAACCACAATAGTACTACGAATAACAGTAGTACAACCAGAATACTACTAACAATAACACTAGTACAAACAGAATACTACGAATAAGAACATTAATACAACCAGAATAATACTAAGAACAACTGTAGTACAACCAGAATAATTCTAAAAACAGTAGTACAACCAGATTAGTACTAACAACAGTAATACAAGCAGAATAATACTGACAATAGTACAACAAGAATAATACTAACAACAATGGTAGTACAACCAGAATAATACTAACGACAATAGTACAACCAGAATAATATTAACAACAATAGTAAAACCAGAATAATACTAACAACAATAGTACAACGAGAATAATACTAAAAACAGAACTGCAACCGGAATAATACTAACAAGAATAATACAACCAGAATAATACTAATAACAATAGTAATACAACCAGAATAATACTAACAACAACAGTGCTACAACCAAAATAATACTAACAACAATAGTACAACCAGATCACTACTAACAACAGTAGTACAACAAGAATAATACTAAAAATATTACAACCAGCATAATACTAACAACAATAGTACAGCCAGAATAATACTAACAACAACAGTAGTACAACCAAAATACTACTAACAACAACAGTAGTAAACCCAGAATAACACTACGAATAACAGTAATACAACCAGAATAGCACTACGAATAACAGTAATACAACCAGAATAATACTAAGAACAATAGTAGTACAACCAGAATAATACTAACAACAACAGTAGTACAACCAGTATAATACTAAGAATAATATTAGTACAACCAGAATAATTCTAAAAACAGTAGTACAACCAGAATAATTCTAACAACAACAGTAATACAACCAGAATAATACTAACAACAATAGTACAACGAGAATAATACTAAAAACAGTACTACAACCAGAATAATACTAACAACAACAATAGTACAACCAGAATAATACTAACAACAATAGTAGTACAACAATAATAATAATAACAACAATAGTACAACCAGAATAATTCTAACAACAATAGTACAACCAGAATAATACTAACAACAGTAGTAGAACCAGAATAATACTAACAACAAAAATAGCAGAACCAGAATAATACAAACAACAACAGTAGTACAACCAGAATAATACAAACAACAAAAGTAATACAACCAGAATACTACTAACAACAACATTAGTACAACCATAATACTACTAACAACAACAGTAGTACAACCAGAATGCTACTAACAACAATGGTAGTACAACCAGAATAATACTACGAATAACAGTAGTACAACCAGAATAATACTAACAACAACAATAGTACAACCAGAATAATTCTAACAACAATAGTACAACCAGAATAATACTAACAGTAGTACAACCAGAATACAACTAACAACAACAGTAATACAACCAGAATAATACTAAGAATAATATTAGTACAACCAGAATAATTCTAAAAACAGTAGTACAACCAGAATAATTCTAACAACAACAGTAATACAACCAGAATAATACTAACAACAATAGTACAACCAGAATAATACTAAAAACAGTACTACAACCAGAATAATACTAACAATAACAATAGTACAACCAGAATAATACTAACAACAATGGTAGTACAACCAGAATAGCACTAACAACAATAGTAGTACAACCATAATACTTCTAACAATAACAGTAGTACAAACAGAATACTACTAATAACAACATTAATACAACCAGAATAATACTAAGAACAAATGTAGTACAACCAGAATAATTCTAAAAACAGTAGTACATCCAGATTAGTACTAACAACAGTAGTACAACCAGAATAATAATAACAATAGTACAACAAGAATAATACTAACAACAATAGTACAACCAGAATAATAATAACAATAGTACAACAAGAATAATACTAACAACAATAGTACAACCAGAATAATACTAACAACAATAGCAGAACCAAAATAATACTAACAACAACATTAGTACAAACAGAATAATACTACGAATAACAGTAGTACAACCAGAATACTACTAACAATAATGGTAGCAGAACGAGAATAATACTAAAAACAGAACTACATCCAGAACAATTCTAACAACAACAATACAACCAGAATAATACTAACAACAGTAGTACAACCAGAATAATTCTAACAACAACAGTAATACAACCAGAATAATACTGACAACAATAGTACAACGAGAATAATACTAAAAACAGAACTACAACCAGAATAATACTAACAACAAGAATAATACTAATAACAATAGTAATACAACCAGAATAATACTAACAACAACAGTAGTACAACCAAAATAATACTAACGACAATAGTACAACCAGAATAATATTAACAACAATAGTACAACCAGAATAATACTAACAACAACAGTAATTTAACCAGAATAATACTAACAACAATAGTAATACAAACATAATACTACTAACAACAACAGTAGTACAACCAGAATACTACTAACAACAATAGTATAACCAGAATAATACTACCAACAACAGTAATACAACCAGAATAATACTAACAACAATAGTAGTACAACCAGAATAACATTAAGAACATTAGTACAACCAGAATAATACTAACTACAACAGTAGTACAACAAGAATAATACTAACGACAGTAGTACAACCAGAATAATACTAACAACAACAATAGTACAACCAGAATAATTCTAACAACAATAGTACAGCCAGAATAATACTAACAACAGTATAATAACCATAATACTACTAACAACAGTAATACAACCAGAATAATACTAAGAACAACTGTAGTACAACAAAAATAATACTAAAAATATTACAACCAGCATAATACTAACAACAACAGTAGTACAACCAAAATACTACTAACAACAACAGTAGTAAACCCAGAATAACACTACGAATAACAGTAATACAACCAGAATAGCACTACGAATAACAGTAATACAACCAAAATAATACTAAGAACAATAGTAGTACAACCAGAATAATACTAACAACAACAGTAGTACAACCAGAATAATTCTAACAACAATAGTACAACCAGAATAATACTAACAACAATACTAATACAACCAGAATAATACTAACAACAACAGTAGTACAACCAGAATACTACTAAGAACAATAGTACAAAGAGAATAGAACTAACAACAACAATAGTACAACCAGAATAATACTAACAACAATGGTATAACCAAAAGAATAATAACAACAATAGTAATACAACCAGAATATTACTAACAACAACAGTATTACAACTAGAACACTACTAACAACAATAGAACAACGAGAATAGTACTAACAACAATGGTAGTACAACGAGAATAATACTACGAATAACCGCAGAACAACCAGAATACTACTAACAACAATGGTAGTACAACCAGAATAGCACTAACAACAATAGTAGTACAACCAGAATAGTACTACGAATAACAATAGTACAAGCAGAATACTACTAACAACAACATTAGTACAACCATAATACTACTATCAATAACAGTAGTACAAGCAGAATACTACTAACAACAATGGTAGTACAACCAGAATAATACTACGAATAACAATAGTACAAGCAGAATACTACTAACAACAATATTAGTACAACCATAATATTACTAACCACAATGGTAGTACAACCAGAATAATAATACGAATTACATTTGTACAACAAGAATACTACTTACAACAATGGTAGTACAACCAGAATACTACTAACAACAATGGTAGTACAACCAGAATAATACTACGAATAACAATAGTACAACCAGGATACTACTAACAACAACACTAGTACAACCAGAATATTACTAACAACGATGGTAGTACAACCAGAATAATAATACGAATTACATTAGTACAACAAGAATACTACTTACAACAATGGTAGTACAACCAGAATACTACTAACAACAATGGTAGTACAACCAGAATAATACTACGAATAACAATAGTACAACCAGGATACTACTAACAACAACATTAGTACAACCATAATAATACTGACAACAATGGTAGTACAACCAGAATAACACTACGAATAACAGTAGTACAACCAGAATAGTACTAACAACATCATTAGTACAACCATAATACTACTAACACCAGTAGTACAACCAGAATACAACTAACAACAACAGTAGTACAATGAGAATAATACTACGAATAACAGTAGTACAACCAGAATACTACTAACAACAACATTAGTACAACCATAATACTAGTAACAACAACAGTAATAAAACCAGAATATTACTAACAACAATGGTAGTACAACCAGAATAATACTAACAACAACATTAGTACACCCATAATAATACTAACACCAATGGTAGTACAACCATAATAATACTACGAATAACAGTAGTACAACCAGAATACTAACAACAACATTAGTACAACCATAATACAACTAACAAGAACAGTAGTACAACCAGAATACTTCTCACAACAACAGTAGTACAAGGAGAATAATACTACGAATAACAGTAGGACAACCAGAATACTACTAACAACATTGGTAGTATAATCAGAATAATACTAACAACAACAGTACAACCAGAAAAATACTAACAACAACAATAGTAGAACCAGAATAATACTAACAACAGTAATACTACCAGAATAATACTAACAATAGTACAACCAGAATAATACTAAAAACAGTACTACAACCAGAATAATACCAACAACAACAATAGCAGAACCAGAATAATACTAACAACCATGGTAGTACAACCAGAATAATACTAACAACAACAGTAGTACAACCAGAATAATACTAACAACAGTAGTACAACCAGAATAATACTACGAATAACAGTAGTACAACCAGAATACTACTAACAACATTAGTACAACCATAATACTACTATAACAACAACAGTAGTACAACCAGAATACTACTAACAACAATGGTAATACAACCAAAATACTACTAATAACAATGGTAGTACAACCATAATACTACTTACAACAATGATAGTACAATCAGAATAGTACTATGAATAACAGTAGTGCAACCAGAATAATACTACGAATAACAGTTGTACAACAACCACAATACCAACAATAACAAGGTTTTATTGTTTCTCTACTTAGACACTGCTGTTATACGAGTATGTTTTTCACAGATAACCTTAGTTTGTAATAAATTATTGTTTATTATTATAATCTACACATGGTTACACTGTCATGTAACACTCAATGTGGTTTATTTGGTTATATTTATTCACTTAAATACTGTTTATCTCTACCGGATTTCTTTCGACGTCTCTGAAACAGACACAGTAGACTTGCTCTCTTGGTCTCCGCTGACGTCAAATATTCGAGCATACAATTCCTTAGTTCGTCCGTCAACCAGGAAAAGTGAAGCCCTGTCAGCGTTCACCAGCTTTTGAGCGAATGTCTGAAGATGTAATAAAGATAAAATATCTCATTAAAACCATTGACGTAAATAATATGTACAATATTTAATAAAAGGTATCACGGTAAGTGAAGGGTATCGCTTATCTTAAGGAAATGTTACGATAAGCAACAATAACTCAAACACACACAATAAATATTAATACCTCCCCCAGTTGTGGTAATAAAATCTTATAAGTTACGTTTGTTGAAAGTAAAGACCTGTAGACATGAGGCTTCATTATCTCATCTTGGACTCTGTATCTTTATTATAATCATGAGAGTCAACTGTCTGCCATCTCTCATTATTTAGACTAATTCAAACAAATTCGCTATATCTGGGAAAACAGTTTTTCGTGCAAATGCCAATTTACATTCTGTTATTAATTAATTTTAATAAATATGTTTCCTGATATTAATATGTTTTCAATTAACTTACATTCAGGTTTTTAATTTGTTTGGTTTCTTAGTCTTATAGGGCCTGCTCTGTTCATGACCAACCTGATATTATAATTTTCCTAATTAATACACATTTTGTTTTTAATTAGTTTCACAACGAACTTTCGTGTTTATTAAATATCTGCCTGGTCTGTGATATCGGGGTTAAATTCCCTTATTTTATGATCAATATCTATTTGCTTATATTTAATAACTGAATATGAATATTATTTGAGCTTCAATGTCTTTAGTTTTAGATATATGTAAAATATTAACAATAAAATATAGTTATTGTTGTTAGTGCCATACGTTCATTTATTACCTATTTATAAAGATAAAATAAAGCGAGGGAAAACTAAACAACGGTTAGGCTTAACCTCCAAACAAAATTATAAACATGATTCGATTTGTTCTTGTTAATGTAACAAGGCGAGTATTCAACTAAGAACAGTTAGGCTTAACCTCCAACCTAAATTATAAACATAATTCTATTTGTTCTTGTTAATATAACAAGGCGAGTATTCAACTAAGAACAGTTAGGCCTAACCTCCAAACTAAATTATAAACATGATTCTATTTGTTCTTGTTAATATAACAAGGCGAGTATTCAACTAAGAACAGTTAGGCTTAACCTCCAAACTAAATTATAAAAAGAATTTGGGATCATTGTTATTTAAATAACAAGATAAGAGTTAAACTACACAATGATTGGGCTTAACCTTCAAACTAAACTAAAAACCGAAAATAGTCTGATATTCATCCAATAAAACAATAGGTAGAATTAACCAGTTTAAAGTACTAGATAACGCGACAACATGTTCTTACCATTATCTTGACTATCACTGAGTCCATTGAAATCATGTCTTGAAAGATTGACCTAAAATATATGTATAACATTATTTTCTGCCTACTGTATATCTGCCCTGAAGATTTCAACAAATACAATCACCATATAACTGTATCTTAGCTCAACAAATAACATCACCATGTAACTCTAACTTAGCTCAACAAATAACATCACCATATAACTCTAACTTACCCCTAATACAAAAGAAAAGTTAAAAAAGTATTTGAAATAATAAGTCGCAATTATTTTTAACTTTCAAACCTCATTATACAAAATAATTTAAAACATCTAAAGCAATCCTATTCAGACAACATTATCCTATTATAGTCCTCACCACACAATGTTATTTTGAACCTATTGTAGTCCTCATCACACAATGTTATATTGAAACTATTGTAATCATCATCAATGATAGTTCTACTGTAGTCATCATCAATGATAATCCTACTGTAGTCATCATCAATGATAGTCCTGCTGTAGTCATCATCAATGATAGTCCTACTGTAGTCATCATCAATGACAGTCCTACTGTAGTCATCATCAATGACAGTCCTACTGTAGTCATCATCAATGGCAGTCCTACTGTAGTCATCATCAATGTTAGTCCTGCAGTAGTCATCATCAATGACAGTCCTACTGTAGTCATCATCAATGACAGTCCTGCTGTAGTCATCATCAATGACAGTCCTACTGTAGTCATCATCAATGATAGTTCTACTGTAGTCATCATAAATGATAATCCTGCTGTAGTCATCATCAATAATAGTCCTGCTGTAGTCATCATCAATGACAGTCCTACTGTAGTCATCATCAATGACAGTCCTGCTGTAGTCATCATCAATGACAGTCCTACTGTAGTCATCATCAATGATAGTTCTACTGTAGTCATCATCAATGATAATCCTGCAGTAGTCATCATCAATGATAGTCCTGTTGTAGTCATCATCAATGATAGTTCTACTGTAGTCATCATCAATGATAATACTGCAGTAGTCATCACCAATGATAGTCCTGCTGTAGTCATCATCAATGATAGTCCTACTGTAGTCATCATCAATGACAGTCCTACTGTAGTCATCATCAATGATAGTTCTACTGTAGTCATCATAAATGATAATCCTGCTGTAGTCATCATCAATGATAGTCCTGCTGTAGTCATCATCAATGACAGTCCTACTGTAGTCATCATCAATGACAGTCCTGCTGTAGTCATCATCAATGACAGTCATACTGTAGTCATCATCAATGAGAGTTCTACTGTAGTCATCATCAATGATAATCCTGCAGTAGTCATCATCAATGATAGTCCTGTTGTAGTCATCATCAATGATAGTTCTACTGTAGTCATCATCAATGATAATCCTGCAGTAGTCATCACCAATGATAGTCCTGCTGTAGACATCATCAATGATAGTCCTACTGTAGTCATCATCAATGATAGTTCTACTGTAGTCATCATCAATGATAGTCCTGCTGTAGTCATCATCAATGACAGTCCTGCTGTAGTCATCATCAATGACAGTCCTGCTGTAGTCATCATCAATGATAGTCCTGCTGTAGTCATCATCAATGATAATCCTGCTGTAGTCATCATCAATGATAGTTCTACTATAGTCATCATCAATGATAGTCCTGCTGTAGTCATCATCAATGATAGTTCTACTTTAGTCATCATCAATGACAGTCCTGCTGTAGTCGTCATCAATGACAGTTCTACTGTAGTCATCATCAATGATAGTCCTGCTGTAGTCATCATCAATGATAGTCCTGCTGTAGTCATCATCAATGATATTTCTACTGTAATCATCATCAATGATAGTTCTACTGTAGTCATCATCAATGATAGTCCTACTGTAGTCATCATCAATGTTAGTCCTGCTGTAGTCATCATCAATGACAGTTCTACTGTAGTCATCATCAATGACAGTCCTGCTGTTGTCATCATCAATGATAGTTCTACTATAATCATCATCAATGATAGTTCTACTATAGTCATCATCAATGATAGTTCTACTGTAGTCATCATCAATGATAGTCCTGCTGTAGTCATCATCAATGATAGTTTTACTGTAGTCATCATCAATGATAGTCCTGCTGTAGTCATCATCAATGATAGTTCTACCGTAGTCATCATCAATGATAATCCTGCTGTAGTCATCATCAATGACAGTTCTACTGTAGTCATCATCAATGACAGTCCTGCTGTTGTCATCATCAATGATAGTTCTACTATAATCATCATCAATGATAGTTCTACTATAATCATCATCAATCATAGTTCTACTATAGTCATAATCAATGATAATCCTGCTGTAGTCATCATCAATGATAGTCCTGCTGTAGTCATCATCAGTGATAGTTCTACTGTAGTCATCATCAATGATAGTTCTACTGTAGTCATCATCAATGATAGTCCTACTGTAGTCATCATCAATGATAGTTCTACTGTAGTCATCATCAATGATAGTCCTGCTGTAGTCATCATCAATGATAGTTCTACTGTAGTCATCATAAATGATAGTTCTACTGTAGTCATCATCAATGATAGTCCTACTGTAGTCATCATCAATGTTAGTCCTGCTGTAGTCATCATCAATGATAGTTCTACTGTAGTCATCATCAATGATAATCCTGCTGTAGTCATCATCAATGTTAGTCCTACTGTAGTCATCATCAATGATAGTTCTACTGTAGTCATCATCAATGACAGTTCTACTGTAGTCATCATCAATGACAGTCCTGCTGTAGTCATCATCAATGATAGTTCTACTGTAGTCATCATAAATGATAGTCCTGCTGTAGTCATCATCAAAGATAGTTTTACTGTAGTCATCATCAATGATAGTCCTGCTGTAGTCATCATCAATGATAGTTCTACCGTAGTCATCATCAATGATAGTCCTACTGTAGTCATCATCAATGTTAGTCCTGCTGTAGTCATCATCAATGATAGTTCTACTGTAGTCATCATCAATGATAATCCTGCTGTAGTCATCATCAATGATAGTTCTACTGTAGTCATCATCAATGTTAGTCCTGCTGTAGTCATCATCAATGACAGTCATACTGTAGTCATCATCAATGACAGTCCTACTGTAGTCATCATCAATGATACTTCTACTGTAGTCATCATCAATGATAGTCCTGCTGTAGTCATCATCAATGTTAGTCTTGCTGTAGTCATCATCAATGACAGTTCTACTGTAGTCATCATCAATGACAGTCCTGCTGTTGTCATCATCAATGATAGTTCTACTATAATCATCATCAATGATAGTCCTACTGTAGTCATCATCAATGACAGTCCTACTGTAGTCATCATCAATGATAGTTCTACTGTAGTCATCATAAATGATAATCCTGCTGTAGTCATCATCAATGATAATCCTGCTGTAGTCATCATCAATGACAGTCCTACTGTAGTCATCATCAATGACAGTCCTGCTGTAGTCATCATCAATGACAGTCCTACTGTAGTCATCATCAATGATAGTTCTACTGTAGTCATCATCAATGATAATCCTGCAGTAGTCATCATCAATGATAGTCCTGCTGTAGTCATCATCAATGATAGTTCTACTGTAGTCATCATCAATGATAATCATGCAGTAATCATCACCAATGATAGTCCTGCTGTAGTCATCATCAATGATAGTTCTACTGTAGTCATCATAAATGATAATCCTGCTGTAGTCATCATCAATGATAGTCCTGCTGTAGTCATCATCAATGACAGTCTTACTGTAGTCATCATCAATGACAGTCCTGCTGTAGTCATCATCAATGACAGTCCTACTGTAGTCATCATCAATGATAGTTCTACTGTAGTCATCATCAATGATAGTCCTGCTGTAGTCATCATCAATGACAGTCCTGCTGTAGTCATCATCAATGACAGTCCTGCTGTAGTCATCATCAATGATAGTCCTGCTGTAGTCATCATCAATGATAATCCTGCTGTAGTCATCATCAATGATAGTTCTACTATAGTCATCATCAATGATAGTTCTACTATAATCATCATCAATGATAGTTCTACTATAGTCATCATCAATGATAATCCTGCTGTAGTCATCATCAATGATAATCCTGCTGTAGTCATCATCAATGATAGTTCTACTGTAGTCATCATCAATGATAGTCCTGCTGTAGTCATCATCAATGATAGTCCTTCTGTAGTCATCATCAATGATAGTTCTACTGTAATCATCATCAATGATAGTCCTGCTGTAGTCATCATCAATGATAGTCCTGCTGTAGTCATCATCAGTGATAGTTCTACTGTAGTCATCATCAATGACAGTCCTACTGTAGTCATCATCAATGTTAGTCCTGCTGTAGTCATCATCAATGACAGTTCTACTGTAGTCATCATCAATGACAGTCCTGCTGTTGTCATCATCAATGATAGTTCTACTATAATCATCATCAATGATAGTTCTACTATAGTCATCATCAATGATAATCCTGCTGTAGTCATCATCAATGATAGTCCTGCTGTAGTCATCATCAATGATAGTTCTACTGTAGTCATCATCAATGATAGTCCTACTGTAGTCATCATCAATGATAGTTCTACTGTAGTCATCATCAATGATAGTCCTGCTGTAGTCATCATCAATGATAGTTCTACTGTAGTCATCATCAATGATAGTTCTACTGTAGTCATCATCAATGATAGTCCTACTGTAGTCATCATCAATGTTAGTCCTGCTGTAGTCATCATCAATGATAGTTCTACTGTAGTCATCATCAATGATAATCCTGCTGTAGTCATCATCAATGTTAGTCCTACTGTAGTCATCATCAATGATAGTTCTACTGTAGTCATCATCAATGACAGTCCTGCTGTAGTCATCATCAATGATAGTTCTACTGTAGTCATCATCAATGATAGTTGTACTGTAGTCATCATCAATGATAGTCCTACTGTAGTCATCATCAATGATAGTTCTACTGTTGTCATCATCGATGATAGTCCTACTGTAGTCATCATCAATGATAGTCCTACTGTAGTCATCATCAATGATAGTCCTGCTGTAGAATATAGTCGCTTCAATCTTACTATCTTCATCATAGTGATAGTTTCATCCACTTCAAATATCCAGTTAAGTGAATGCTATTCACGATACGTACGGAAATCTTTTCAGTAAGTTCAGGTGAAAACGTTCAACTGCTGGACATATGAAATAAACGGTATATAAATTACTCTAACAAAATGTTGTTAGATATTTTTATCGGTAAAAACAAAGCATGAAGCAAGAACTGTAAAATACATTGTAGCTGATAAGTTGGTACCAGTAAGTGTGTAATCCTAAACCATCACAAGCATTGTAAAATACATTGTAGCTGATAAGTTGGTACCAGTAAGAGTGTAATCCTAAACCATCACAAGCATTGTAAAATACATTGTAGCTGATAAGTTGGTACCAGTAGGAGTGTAATCATAAACCATCACAAACACTGTAAAATACATTGTAGCTGGTAAGTTGGTACCAGTAAGAGTGTAATCCTAAACCATCACAAGCATTGTAAAATACATTGTAGCTGATAAGTTGGTACCAGTAAGAGTATAATCCTAAACCATCACAAACACTGTAAAATACATTGTAGCTGATAAGTTGGTACCAGTAAGAGTATAATCCTAAACCATCACAAACACTGTAAAATACATTGTAGGTGATAAGTTGGTACCAGTAAGTGTGTAATCCTAAACCATCACAAACACTGTAAAATACATTGTAGGTGGTAAGTTGGTACCAGTAAAAGTGTAATCCTAAACCATCACAAACACTATAAAATACATTGTAGGTGGTAAGTTGGTACCAGTAAGAGTATAATCCTAAACCATCACAAACACTGTAAAATACATTGTAGGTGGTAAGTTGGTACCAGTAAGAGTGTAATCCTAAACCATCACAAGCATTGTAAAATACATTGTAGCTGATAAGTTGGTACCAGTAAGTGTGTAATCCTAAACCATCACAAGCATTGTAAAATACATTGTAGCTGATAAGTTGGTACCAGTAAGAGTGTAATCCTAAACCATCACAAGCATTGTAAAATACATTGTAGCTGATAAGTTGGTACCAGTAGGAGTGTAATCCTAAACCATCACAAGCATTGTAAAATACATTGTAGGTGATAAGTTGGTACCAGTAAGAGTGTAATCCTATACCATCACAAGCATTGTAAAATACATTGTAGCTGATAAGTTGGTACCAGTAGGAGTGTAA
The DNA here is from genome assembly GCF_004210375.1 of Tachypleus tridentatus. Taxonomy (NCBI): domain Eukaryota; kingdom Metazoa; phylum Arthropoda; class Merostomata; order Xiphosura; family Limulidae; genus Tachypleus; species Tachypleus tridentatus. The sequence goes on along the minus strand of NW_027467777.1, from coordinate 33,180,690 downwards.
TACTAAACCATCACAAACATTGTAAAATACATTGTAGCTGATAAGTTGGTACCAGTAAGAGTGTAATCCTATACCATCACAAGCATTGTAAAATACATTGTAGCTGATAAGTTGGTACCAGTAGGAGTGTAATACTAAACCATCACAAGCATTGTAAAATACATTGTAGCTGATAAGTTGGTACCAGTAAGAGTGTAATCCTAAACCATCACAAGCATTGTAAAATACATTGTAGCTGATAAGTTGGTACCAGTAAGAGTGTAATCCTAAACCATCACAAGCATTGTAAAATACATTGTAGCTGATAAGTTGGTACCAGTAAGAGTGTAATCCTAAACCATCACAAGCATTGTAAAATACGTTGTAGCTGATAAGTTGGTACCAGTAAGAGTGTAATCCTAAACCATCACAAGCATTGTAAAATACGTTGTAGCTGATAAGTTGGTACCAGTAAGAGTGTAATCCTAAATCATCACAAACACTGTAAAATACATTGTAGCTGATAAGTTGGTACCAGTAAGAGTGTAATCCTAAACCATCACAAGCATTGTAAAATACATTGTAGGTGATAAGTTGGTACCAGTAAGTGTGTAATCCTAAATCATCACAAACACTGTAAAATACATTGTAGCTGATAAGTTGGTACCAGTAGGAGTGTAATCCTAAACCATCACAAACACTGTAAAATACATTGTAGGTGGTAAGTTGGTACCAGGAAGTGTGTAATCCTAAACCATCACAAACACTGTAAAATACATTGTAGCTGATAAGTTGGTACCAGTAAGTGTGTAATCTTAAACTATCACAAGCATTGTAAAATACATTGTAGCTGATAAGTTGGTACCAGTAAGTGTGTAATCTTAAACTATCACAAACACTGTAAAATGCATTGTAGCTGATAAGTTGGTACCAGTAAGAGTGTAATCCTAAACCATCACAAGCACTGTAAAATACATTGTAGGTGGTAAGTTGGTACCAGTAAGAGTGTAATACTAAACCATCACAAACACTGTAAAATACATTGTAGGTGATAAGTTGGTACCAGTAAGAGTGTCATCCTAAACCATCACAAACACTATAAAATACATTGTAGGTGGTAAGTTGGTACCAGTAAGTGTATAATCCTAAACCATCACAAACACTATAAAATACATTGTAGGTGATAAGTTGGTACCAGTAAAAGTGTAATCCTAAACCATCACAAACACTGTAAAATACATTGTAGCTGATAAGTTGGTACCAGTAAGAGTGTCATCCTAAACCATCACAAACACTATAAAATACATTGTAGGTGATAAGTTGGTACCAGTAAGTGTATAATCCTAAACCATCACAAACACTATAAAATACATTGTAGCTGATAAGTTGGTACCAGTAGGAGTGTAATCCTAAACCATCACAAGCATTGTAAAATACATTGTAGCTGATAAGTTGGTACCAGTAGGAGTGTAATCCTAAACCATCACAAACACTGTAAAATACATTGTAGGTGGTAAGTTGGTACCAGGAAGTGTGTAATCCTAAGCCATCACAAACACTGTAAAATACATTGTAGCTGATAAGTTGGTACCAGTAGGAGTGTAATCCTAAACCATCACAAACACTGTAAAATACATTGTAGCTGATAAGTTGGTACCAGTAGGAGTGTAATACTAAACCATCACAAACACTGTAAAATACATTGTAGGTGGTAAGTTGGTACCAGTAAGTGTGTAATCCTAAACCATCACAAACACTGTAAAATACATTGTAGCTGATAAGTTGGTACCAGTAAGAGTATAATCCTAAACCATCACAAGCATTGTAAAATACATTGTAGCTGATAAGTTGGTACCAGTAAAAGTGTAATCCTAAACCATCACAAACACTGTAAAATACATTGTAGCTGATAAGTTGGTACCAGTAGGAGTGTAATACTAAACCATCACAAACACTGTAAAATACATTGTAGGTGGTAATTTGGTACCAGTAAGAGTGTAATCCTAAACCATCACAAACACTGTAAAATACATTGTAGCTGATAAGTTGGTACCAGTAAGAGTATAATCCTAAACCATCACAAACACTATAAAATACATTGTAGCTGATAAGTTGGTACCAGTAAGAGTATAATCCTAAACCATCACAAGCATTGTAAAATACATTGTAGCTGGTAAGTTGGTACCAGTAATAGTGTAATCCTAAACCATCACAAGCATTGTAAAATACATTGTAGCTGATAAGTTGGTACCAGTAAGAGTGTAATCCTAAACCATCACAAACACTGTAAAATACATTGTAGCTGATAAGTTGGTACCAGTAAGAGTATAATCCTAAACCATCACAAACACTGTAAAATACATTGTAGCTGATAAGTTGGTACCAGTAAGAGTATAATCCTAAACCATCACAAACACTGTAAAATACATTGTAGCTGATAAGTTGGTACCAGTAAGTGTGTAATCCTAAACTATCACAAGCACTGTAAAATACATTGTAGCTGATAAGTTGGTACCAGTAAGAGTGTAGTCCTAAACCATCACAAGCATTGTAAAATACATTGTAGCTGATAAGTTGGTACCAGTAAGAGTGTAATCCTAAACCATCACAAACACTGTAAAATACATTGTAGCTGATAAGTTGGTACCAGTAAGAGTATAATCCTAAACCATCACAAACACTGTAAAATACATTGTAGCTGATAAGTTGGTACCAGTAAGAGTATAATCCTAAACCATCACAAACACTGTAAAATACATTGTAGCTGATAAGTTGGTACCAGTAAGTGTGTAATCCTAAACTATCACAAGCACTGTAAAATACATTGTAGCTGATAAGTTGGTACCAGTAAGAGTATAATCCTAAACCATCACAAACACTGTAAAATACATTGTAGCTGATAAGTTGGTACCAGTAAGTGTGTAATCCTAAACCATCACAAACACTGTAAAAGTACATTGTAGGTGATAAGTTGGTACCAGTAAGAGTGTAATCCTAAACCATCACAAACACTGTAAAATACATTGTAGGTGATAAGTTGGTACCAGTAAGAGTATAATCCTAAACCATCACAAGCATTGTAAAATACATTGTAGCTGATAAGTTGGTACCAGTAAGAGTATAATCCTAAACCATCACAAGCATTGTAAAATACATTGTAGCTGATAAGTTGGTACCAGTAAGAGTATAATCCTAAACCATCACAAACACTGTAAAATACATTGTAGGTGATAAGTTGGTACCAGCAAGTGTGTAATCCTAAACCATCACAAACACTGTAAAATACATTGTAGGTGGTAAGTTGGTACCAGTAAAAGTGTAATCCTAAACCATCACAAACACTATAAAATACATTGTAGGTGGTAAGTTGGTACCAGTAAGAGTATAATCCTAAACCATCACAAACACTGTAAAATACATTGTAGGTGGTAAGTTGGTACCAGTAAGAGTGTAATCCTAAACCATCACAAACACTGTAAAATACATTGTAGGTGATAAGTTGGTACCAGTAAAAGTGTAATCCTAAACTATCACAAGCACTGTAAAATACATTGTAGCTGATAAGTTGGTACCAGTAAGAGTGTAATCCTAAACCATCACAAACACTGTAAAATACATTGTAGGTGATAAGTTGGTACCAGTAAAAGTGTAATCCTAAACCATCACAAACACTGTAAAATACATTGTAGCTGATAAGTTGGTACCAATAAGAGTGTAATCCTAAACCATCACAAGCATTGTAAAATACATTGTAGCTGATAAGTTGGTACCAGTAAGAGTGTAATCGTAAACCATCACAAACACTGTAAAATACATTGTAGGTGATAAGTTGGTATCAGTAAAAGTGTAATCCTAAACCATCACAAACACTGTAAAATACATTGTAGCTGATAAGTTGGTACCAGTAAGTGTGTAATCTTAAACTATCACAAGCACTGTAAAATACATTGTAGCTGATAAGTTGGTACCAGTAAGAGTGTAATGCTAAACCATCACAAACACTGTAAAATACATTGTAGCTGATAAGTTGGTACCAGTAAGAGTATAATCCTAAACCATCACAAACACTGTAAAATACATTGTAGCTGATAAGTTGGTACCAGTAAGAGTGTAATACTAAACCATCACAAACACTGTAAAATACATTGTAGGTGATAAGTTGGTACCAGTAAGAGTGTAATGCTAAACCATCACAAGCATTGTAAAATACATTGTAGCTGATAAGTTGGTACCAGTAAGAGTGTAATGCTAAACCATCACAAGCATTGTAAAATACATTGTAGCTGATAAGTTGGTACCAGTAAGTGTATAATCCTAAACCATCACAAACACTATAAAATACATTGTAGCTGATAAGTTGGTACCAGTAGGAGTGTAATCCTAAACCATCACAAGCATTGTAAAATACATTGTAGCTGATAAGTTGGTACCAGTAAGAGTATAATCCTAAACCATCACAAGCATTGTAAAATACATTGTAGCTGATAAGTTGGTACCAGTAAGAGTATAATCCTAAACCATCACAAACACTATAAAATACATTGTAGGTGATAAGTTGGTACCAGTAAGAGTATAATCCTAAACCATCACAAGCATTGTAAAATACATTGTAGCTGATAAGTTGGTACCAGTAAGAGTATAATCCTAAACCATCACAAACACTGTAAAATACATTGTAGCTGATAAGTTGGTACCAGTAAGAGTATAATCCTAAACCATCAAAACACTGTAAAATACATTGTAGGTGATAAGTTGGTACCAGTAAGTGTGTAATCCTAAACCATCACAAACACTGTAAAATACATTGTAGGTGGTAAGTTGGTACCAGTAAAGTGTAATCCTAAACCATCACAAACACTATAAAATACATTGTAGGTGGTAAGTTGGTACCAGTAAGAGTATAATCCTAAACCATCACAAACACTGTAAAATACATTGTAGGTGGTAAGTTGGTACCAGTAAGAGTGTAATCCTAAACCATCACAAGCATTGTAAAATACATTGTAGCTGATAAGTTGGTACCAGTAAGAGTGTAATCCTAAACCATCACAAACACTGTAAAATACATTGCAGGTGATAAGTTGGTACCAGTAAAAGTGTAATCCTAAACCATCACAAACACTGTAAAATACATTGTAGCTGATAAGTTGGTACCAGTAAGAGTGTAATCCTAAACCATCACAAGCATTGTAAAATACATTGTAGCTGATAAGTTGGTACCAGTAACAGTGTAATCGTAAACCATCACAAACACTGTAAAATACATTGTAGGTGATAAGTTGGTACCAGTAAAAGTGTAATCCTAAACCATCACAAACACTGTAAAATACATTGTAGCTGATAAGTTGGTACCAGTAAGTGTGTAATCTTAAACTATCACAAGCACTGTAAAATACATTGTAGCTGATAAGTTGGTACCAGTAAGAGTGTAATGCTAAACCATCACAAACACTGTAAAATACATTGTAGCTGATAAGTTGGTACCAGTAAGAGTGTAATGCTAAACCATCACAAGCATTGTAAAATACATTGTAGCTGATAAGTTGGTACCAGTAAGAGTGTAATACTAAACCATCACAAACACTGTAAAATACATTGTAGGTGATAAGTTGGTACCAGTAAGAGTGTCATCCTAAACCATCACAAACACTATAAAATACATTGTAGGTGGTAAGTTGGTACCAGTAAGTGTATAATCCTAAACCATCACAAACACTATAAAATACATTGTAGGTGATAAGTTGGTACCAGTAAAAGTGTAATCCTAAACCATCACAAACACTGTAAAATACATTGTAGCTGATAAGTTGGTACCAGTAAGAGTGTCATCCTAAACCATCACAAACACTATAAAATACATTGTAGGTGATAAGTTGGTACCAGTAAGTGTATAATCCTAAACCATCACAAACACTATAAAATACATTGTAGCTGATAAGTTGGTACCAGTAGGAGTGTAATCCTAAACCATCACAAGCATTGTAAAATACATTGTAGCTGATAAGTTGGTACCAGTAGGAGTGTAATCCTAAACCATCACAAACACTGTAAAATACATTGTAGGTGGTAAGTTGGTACCAGGAAGTGTGTAATCCTAAGCCATCACAAACACTGTAAAATACATTGTAGCTGATAAGTTGGTACCAGTAGGAGTGTAATCCTAAACCATCACAAACACTGTAAAATACATTGTAGCTGATAAGTTGGTACCAGTAGGAGTGTAATACTAAACCATCACAAACACTGTAAAATACATTGTAGGTGGTAAGTTGGTACCAGTAAGTGTGTAATCCTAAACCATCACAAACACTGTAAAATACATTGTAGCTGATAAGTTGGTACCAGTAAGAGTATAATCCTAAACCATCACAAGCATTGTAAAATACATTGTAGCTGATAAGTTGGTACCAGTAAAAGTGTAATCCTAAACCATCACAAACACTGTAAAATACATTGTAGCTGATAAGTTGGTACCAGTAGGAGTGTAATACTAAACCATCACAAACACTGTAAAATACATTGTAGGTGGTAATTTGGTACCAGTAAGAGTGTAATCCTAAACCATCACAAACACTGTAAAATACATTGTAGCTGATAAGTTGGTACCAGTAAGAGTATAATCCTAAACCATCACAAACACTATAAAATACATTGTAGCTGATAAGTTGGTACCAGTAAGAGTATAATCCTAAACCATCACAAGCATTGTAAAATACATTGTAGCTGGTAAGTTGGTACCAGTAATAGTGTAATCCTAAACCATCACAAGCATTGTAAAATACATTGTAGCTGATAAGTTGGTACCAGTAAGAGTGTAATCCTAAACCATCACAAACACTGTAAAATACATTGTAGCTGATAAGTTGGTACCAGTAAGAGTATAATCCTAAACCATCACAAACACTGTAAAATACATTGTAGCTGATAAGTTGGTACCAGTAAGAGTATAATCCTAAACCATCACAAACACTGTAAAATACATTGTAGCTGATAAGTTGGTACCAGTAAGTGTGTAATCCTAAACTATCACAAGCACTGTAAAATACATTGTAGCTGATAAGTTGGTACCAGTAAGAGTGTAGTCCTAAACCATCACAAGCATTGTAAAATACATTGTAGCTGATAAGTTGGTACCAGTAAGAGTGTAATCCTAAACCATCACAAACACTGTAAAATACATTGTAGCTGATAAGTTGGTACCAGTAAGAGTATAATCCTAAACCATCACAAACACTGTAAAATACATTGTAGCTGATAAGTTGGTACCAGTAAGAGTATAATCCTAAACCATCACAAACACTGTAAAATACATTGTAGCTGATAAGTTGGTACCAGTAAGTGTGTAATCCTAAACTATCACAAGCACTGTAAAATACATTGTAGCTGATAAGTTGGTACCAGTAAGAGTATAATCCTAAACCATCACAAACACTGTAAAATACATTGTAGCTGATAAGTTGGTACCAGTAAGTGTGTAATCCTAAACCATCACAAACACTGTAAAGTACATTGTAGGTGATAAGTTGGTAACAGTAAGAGTGTAATCCTAAACCATCACAAACACTGTAAAATACATTGTAGGTGATAAGTTGGTACCAGTAAGAGTATAATCCTAAACCATCACAAGCATTGTAAAATACATTGTAGCTGATAAGTTGGTACCAGTAAGAGTATAATCCTAAACCATCACAAGCATTGTAAAATACATTGTAGCTGATAAGTTGGTACCAGTAAGAGTATAATCCTAAACCATCACAAACACTGTAAAATACATTGTAGGTGATAAGTTGGTACCAGCAAGTGTGTAATCCTAAACCATCACAAACACTGTAAAATACATTGTAGGTGGTAAGTTGGTACCAGTAAAAGTGTAATCCTAAACCATCACAAACACTATAAAATACATTGTAGGTGGTAAGTTGGTACCAGTAAGAGTATAATCCTAAACCATCACAAACACTGTAAAATACATTGTAGGTGGTAAGTTGGTACCAGTAAGAGTGTAATCCTAAACCATCACAAACACTGTAAAATACATTGTAGGTGGTAAGTTGGTACCAGTAAAAGTGTAATCCTAAACTATCACAAGCACTGTAAAATACATTGTAGCTGATAAGTTGGTACCAGTAAGAGTGTAATCCTAAACCATCACAAACACTGTAAAATACATTGTAGGTGATAAGTTGGTACCAGTAAAAGTGTAATCCTAAACCATCACAAACACTGTAAAATACATTGTAGCTGATAAGTTGGTACCAGTAAGAGTGTAATCCTAAACCATCACAAGCATTGTAAAATACATTGTAGCTGATAAGTTGGTACCAGTAAGAGTGTAATCGTAAACCATCACAAACACTGTAAAATACATTGTAGGTGATAAGTTGGTATCAGTAAAAGTGTAATCCTAAACCATCACAAACACTGTAAAATACATTGTAGCTGATAAGTTGGTACCAGTAAGTGTGTAATCTTAAACTATCACAAGCACTGTAAAATACATTGTAGCTGATAAGTTGGTACCAGTAAGAGTGTAATGCTAAACCATCACAAACACTGTAAAATACATTGTAGCTGATAAGTTGGTACCAGTAAGAGTATAATCCTAAACCATCACAAACACTGTAAAATACATTGTAGCTGATAAGTTGGTACCAGTAAGAGTGTAATACTAAACCATCACAAACACTGTAAAATACATTGTAGGTGATAAGTTGGTACCAGTAAGAGTGTAATGCTAAACCATCACAAGCATTGTAAAATACATTGTAGCTGATAAGTTGGTACCAGTAAGAGTGTAATGCTAAACCATCACAAGCATTGTAAAATACATTGTAGCTGATAAGTTGGTACCAGTAAGTGTATAATCCTAAACCATCACAAACACTATAAAATACATTGTAGCTGATAAGTTGGTACCAGTAGGAGTGTAATCCTAAACCATCACAAGCATTGTAAAATACATTGTAGCTGATAAGTTGGTACCAGTAAGAGTATAATCCTAAACCATCACAAGCATTGTAAAATACATTGTAGCTGATAAGTTGGTACCAGTAAGAGTATAATCCTAAACCATCACAAACACTGTAAAATACATTGTAGGTGATAAGTTGGTACCAGTAAGAGTATAATCCTAAACCATCACAAGCATTGTAAAATACATTGTAGCTGATAAGTTGGTACCAGTAAGAGTATAATCCTAAACCATCACAAACACTGTAAAATACATTGTAGCTGATAAGTTGGTACCAGTAAGAGTATAATCCTAAACCATCACAAACACTGTAAAATACATTGTAGGTGATAAGTTGGTACCAGTAAGTGTGTAATCCTAAACCATCACAAACACTGTAAAATACATTGTAGGTGGTAAGTTGGTACCAGTAAAAGTGTAATCCTAAACCATCACAAACACTATAAAATACATTGTAGGTGGTAAGTTGGTACCAGTAAGAGTATAATCCTAAACCATCACAAACACTGTAAAATACATTGTAGGTGGTAAGTTGGTACCAGTAAGAGTGTAATCCTAAACCATCACAAGCATTGTAAAATACATTGTAGCTGATAAGTTGGTACCAGTAAGAGTGTAATCCTAAACCATCACAAACACTGTAAAATACATTGCAGGTGATAAGTTGGTACCAGTAAAAGTGTAATCCTAAACCATCACAAACACTGTAAAATACATTGTAGCTGATAAGTTGGTACCAGTAAGAGTGTAATCCTAAACCATCACAAGCATTGTAAAATACATTGTAGCTGATAAGTTGGTACCAGTAACAGTGTAATCGTAAACCATCACAAACACTGTAAAATACATTGTAGGTGATAAGTTGGTACCAGTAAAAGTGTAATCCTAAACCATCACAAACACTGTAAAATACATTGTAGCTGATAAGTTGGTACCAGTAAGTGTGTAATCTTAAACTATCACAAGCACTGTAAAATACATTGTAGCTGATAAGTTGGTACCAGTAAGAGTGTAATGCTAAACCATCACAAACACTGTAAAATACATTGTAGCTGATAAGTTGGTACCAGTAAGAGTGTAATGCTAAACCATCACAAGCATTGTAAAATACATTGTAGCTGATAAGTTGGTACCAGTAAGAGTATAACCCTAAACCATCACAAGCATTGTAAAATACATTGTAGCTGATAAGTTGGTACCAGTAAGAGTGTAATCCTAAACCATCACAAGCATTGTAAAATACATTGTAGGTGGTAAGTTGGTACCAGTAAGAGTGTAATACTAAACCATCACAAACACTGTAAAATACATTGTAGGTGATAAGTTGGTACCAGTAAGAGTGTCATTCTAAACCATCACAAACACTGTAAAATACATTGTAGCTGATAAGTTGGTACCAGTAAGAGTGTCATCCTAAACCATCACAAACACTGTAAAATACATTGTAGCTGATAAGTTGGTACCAGTAAGAGTGTCATCCTAAACCATCACAAACACTATAAAATACATTGTAGGTGATAAGTTGGTACCAGTCAGAGTGTAATCCTAAACCATCACAAACACTGTAAAATACATTGTAGGTGATAAGTTGGTACCAGTAAAAGTGTAATCCTAAACCATCACAAACACTGTAAAATACATTGTAGCTGATAAATTGGTACCAGTAAGTGTGTAATCCTAAACCATTACAAACACTGTAAAATACATTGTAGCTGATAAGTTGGTACCAGTAAGAGTGTAATACTAAACCATCACAAGCATTGTAAAATACATTGTAGCTGATAAGTTGGTACCAGTAAGAGTGTAATCCTAAACCATCACAAACACTGTAAAATACATTGTAGCTGATAAGTTGGTACCAGTAAGTGTGTAATCCTAAACCATTACAAACACTGTAAAATACATTGTAGCTGATAAGTTGGTACCAGTAAGAGTGTAATCCTAAACCATCACAAGCATTGTAAAATACATTGTAGCTGATAAGTTGGTACCAGTAAGAGTGTAATGCTAAACCATCACAAGCATTGTAAAATACATTGTAGCTGATAAGTTGGTACCAGTAAGAGTGTAATGCTAAACCATCACAAACACTGTAAAATGCATTGTAGCTGATAAGTTGGTACCAGTAAGAGTGTAATCCTAAACCATCACAAGCATTGTAAAATACATTGTAGCTGATAAGTTGGTACCAGTCAGAGTGTAATACTAAACCATCACAAATACTGTAAAATACATTGTAGCTGATAAGTTGGTACCAGTAAGAGTATAATCCTAAACCATCACAAACACTGTAAAATACATTGTAGCTGATAAGTTGGTACCAGTAATAGTGTAATCTTAAACCATCACAAGCATTGTAAAATACATTGTAGGTGATAAGTTGGTACCAGTAAGAGTGTAATCCTAAACCATCACAAGCATTGTAAAATACGTTGTAGCTGATAAGTTGGTACCAGTGAGAGTGTAATCCTAAACCATCACACCGTGATTGAATAATTAGTTTTATTTTTTTGTTAAGAGCAGAGTTTCACTTCTGACTGTTTGCATTCTACCCGTTGTAGGTATCAAAACTCGATATTTAGCGTGATAAGCTGAACCATTATAGGGAGAGAATGTTAAAAGCTATGAAAATAGAAAGATGTAAGACAACTGAAGCGTTAGAAACTTCCAATTAACCATTTGCTGGTTTATCCGTGATATGAGGAACGTCATAGCCTTAAAACGGAAATGACGTCAATAAAACAGTGCTGTACCTATATTTCTTTTGTGGTACCCAAATGGATCACTGATCAATATTCTGTAATCGTCCACACCGTCATATCCACAATGTTTGTAAACGTGATTATTTTATAATTAATGCAGAATATTTTCTGTTCGTTTTAACCCATTTTCTTGTTTTAATAAGTTAAATATCATTCAGTTTGTTTGTTCTAGGTAGCTAAGAAATGACTTTTCTCTCTCTCTGAGTTAGTCCTAAATCAAACTCACCTGACAACAGCCAATAGGAAGTTGTTGAGTTTCCTCTGTCGCGCCATATTGGTGTACATCTGAAATTTTGAACATGAAGATTATGAAAGACAAAAACGCCCAATATTATTATCAGCTTACATACAACTGGTGAATATCAAAGGACTCTAAACATAGTTAGCAATATCAGTAAATCGCAGGAAACAATTAGAACTTTAAGAAAACCTAATAAAATCAAGAGATATTAAAATAATTTTATCATATATTATTATAACGAACCCCTTGCACTGATTAAGTAATTAAATATTAAGACAGTGAGATATGCTATCTTAAATTAAACGCTAAGACATGTTAAGAGCCAGTCGATCCAAGATCATACATTTGTTTGTTTTGAATTTCATGCAAAGCTACTCGAGGGTTATCTGCACTAGCCGTCCCTAATTTAGCAGTGTAAAACTAGAGGGAAGGCAGCTAGTCATCACCACCCACCGTCAACTCTTAAGCTACTCTTTACCAACGAATAGTGGGATTGACCGCAACATTATAACACCCCTACGGCTGAAAGGGCGAGCATGTTTGGTGTGATAGGAATTCGATCTCGTGACCCTCGGATTAGGAGTCGAGTGCCTTAATCACCTGGCCATGCCAGGTCTAGATCATATGTCAACCTGGAGAAATTACTAGGCATACCTAGTACGGTTGGTCATGATACAAGGCCAAGGTTTTCCCATAGAAATCACCAGACAGCTCCGGTATGGTTGACCATCAAACAAGGCCTAAGCTTTCCTCGAGAAATTATAAGACTGCTATAGTATGGTTGACTATCAGACAAGGCCTAGGCTCTCCTACAGAAATTACTAGACAGCTTTCTTATGGTTGGACATCAGACAAGGCCTATGTTTTCCTATAGAAATCACTAGACAGCTATGGTTTTATTGTTGACCATCAGACGAAGCTTAGGGTTTCCTATAAAAATTTACTAGAAAACTCCGATACTGTTGGACATCAGACAAAGCCTATGTTTTCTTGTATAACCTAAAGAAGGATGGAGCTTAAGGTATTTTTACAATATAGATGAACGGTGGGATGATCTGATTGTTAGTGATGCTTATATATGTGTATTTAATCAAGTACGTAAGGTAAGATTGTGGTAATATAATGATATTAATGTACCGCATCACTGGTACGCAAACTTTTAATGGTGTCCCCTCACTAAACGTATTATGTTGTCCCCTTACTAAACGTATTATGTTGTCCCCTTACTAAACGTATTATGTTATCCCCTTACTAAACGTATTATGTTGTCCCCTTACTAAACGTATCATGTTGTCCCCTTACTAAACGTATCATGTTGTCCCCTTACTAAACGTATTATATTGTCCCCTTAATAAACGTATCATGTTGTCCCCTTACTAAACGTATCATGTTGTCCCCTTACTAAACGTATTATGTTGTCCCCTTACTAAACGTATTATGTTGTCCCCTTACTAAACGTATTATGTTATCCCCTTACTAAACGTATTATGTTGTCCCCTTACTAAACGTATCATGTTGTCCCCTTACTAAACGTATTATATTGTCCCCTTACTAAACGTATCATGTTGTCCCCTTACTAAACGTATCATGTTGTCCCCTTACTAAACGTATTATGTTGTCCCCTTACTAAACGTATTATATTGTCCCCTTACTAAACGTATTATGTTGTCCCCTGCTCCCAGTATAACTTTGCACACTGTACATAATATTTTTCCACTTTAATTGTTCTTACTATATTAATTAATACCAGTAACATTTATACACTAGTTTTTAAAACATGTTTGGTTTAAAATTTCTACTTTCAGATGTAATTTACATGTTCCAAGTTGTGCTTCCAACCGCCCTCCCGACTCTCCACGTCCCTCTTGGAAGAGACGACCCATAGTTTGAGTACCACGGCCCTATTCGACCACACAAGTCTAACTTTTCATTAATTAATATAAACGATTCATTTGAATACTATTACTACACATTAACTACAACAATAAAGTAACTACACCTAGGTGATCGTGCACGCTAGCAACCATGACAACGAATAAGTTAATTATTAGATGTTGGTACATACCTCGGCGTAATGTAGAGCAATACCTCCCCATACCAGATAGCTGTTGATGATCTAATAAAACAATAAGGACCACACGTGACTTTCTGTTTTAACATCATTGGTTACAAGTTACCCGCTATATTAAATTAGCTACGTTATTTACTAGACGAATTTCTAGTTTTCTCTATAAAAATAGTTTAATTTAAATGGTTACATAGCAACTGTATGGATCAAACAACGGATCTGTGGCTAATGATAAACACCTGTTATTACCTCCTCGTCTTCCTCGTGGAACGGTCCTTCTTCAGAATTCCGGTATAATTCGAGAACCCCTGTTTGAAATGAAAAAATAATCGTAATTATTGTTTGTTAATTCAAACGAAGGAAACAAATCCCTGGCTCGATTCAAAGCTCTGGATATAGAGTTCTGACAAAGGTGGCGACCTCTCACTTACCGTTAGATCTCACATAATACGAGAAAATTACAATTATTAACTAATATTGTGTTGTGTGAGATAATTTTTCTTACTTCGATTCTATTTGTTTTTGATGAGTTATACGATTGGTCAAAAATTCATTTTAAGTTCTAACCTTTAGCTAATGGCCAATAGCAGGCTAGCGTCGGAGCATGCGCAAAACGCATTTTAAAATTGCACTACAACTATTTTATACATATCACGCTTCGAAGGTCATTGTTCATAGGTCAGTGGCCCTTCATTAAAATGGTTCTCGCCAGATCGAGAAAGTAATGAATCCAGAAGATGGTCGACATGTATCTAGCTTGTTGGTCTTTGAATTTCACGTAAAGCTACACGAAGGCTATCTGTGCTAGTCGTTCCTAATTTAGCAGTGTGAGACAAAGGGAAGGCAGCTAGTCATCACCGCTCACCGTCAACTCTTGGGCTGCTATTTTATCAAGGAATAGTGAGATTGATCGTGCCATTATAACGCCTCCACGCCTGAAAAGGCGAGCATGTTAAGTGGGATGAAGATTCGAACCTGAGACGTTCAGAATCAAACAGCCCAAAACACCTGGCCAAGCCGGGGCCAACTTGTATTTATGGATATCGCGAGCAGTGCAAATGTTATTATTCTATTTTTCTTTCTACACATTAAAACATATTCAGCACGTGCGCATTATGACGTAAGTTACTTTACTCTGTTAATACACTACGCGCACATTTTGTCGAATTACCAAACTGACTGAAACTAAAAACAAGTGTTAAATTAGAGTTTCGGTTTTTGCTGGTAAGTTAAAACTGTAAAGGTGGATAACTGAATTTAATTTTTTTAGGTTAAAACACCTGGTTAAACGTGAACTCGTGACCTCACAAATCAACAGCCACAGCTTATAGAAGTGGTTTTAATCACCTGTTAATTCCCCGTCTGGTTGTTGAATGGGATGTGCTAAGATGAAAGCTGCCGAATCCGGGTAGACCATCGCGCCATCTGGAAATCTAGGATCCTACAGAGAGTCGAGATTCAATGAAACCAAAATTAATAACTTGAAGTATTTAATGGATTTAGACGACTAGCTTTTATTTATCCACTTAAAAAAAACTGATGCTTTTACAACAATGTAAAAACGTGCGCTATTACAGTGGTAAAAATGAACTGGTCATATAGTAAACGATGTTTTTAAACTACATTTATTTACTAATCACAGAAATGGATTTTGCGTTTATTCAAAAAATAGAATTTCTAGAGTTTGATACTTAATCTTATTACGTAATTGCTAATCATTCACGTGGCTATAAAATATTCCATTTTTACTACCAGATTATGTGAAGGAAGACGATTACCATAACAGCAGGCCCGGCATGGCCAGGTGGTAAAGGCACTCGACTCATAATCTGAGGGTCGCGAGTTAGAATTTCTGTCACACCAAACATGCCCGCCCTTTCAGCCGTGTGGGCATTATAATGTGACGGACAATCTCATTATTCGTTGGTAAAAGAGTAGCCAAAGAGTTGACGGTGGGTGGTGATGACTATCAGCCTTTCCTCGAGTCTTACTCTGCTAAATTGGGAACGGCTGGCGCAGATAGCCCTCGTGTAGCTTTGCGCAAAAATTCAAGACAAGTAAATAAACAAACCATAAGAGCGTAGTGACGTTAAAAAAGGCAGCAGGACGCATGCGCAGCAATAGACTCTGCCGAATGTGTTATGTTTGTATGTTTTGAATTTCGCGCAAAGCTACACGAAGGCTATCTGTGCTAGCCCTCCCCAATTTAGCAGTGTAGGATAGAGGGAAGGCAGCTAGTCATCACCACCCACCATCAACTCTTGGACAACTCTTTTACCAAAGAATAGTGGGATTGGTCGTAACTTTATAACGCCTCCTCGACTGAAAGGGCTAGCATGTTTGGTGCGACGGAGACTCAAATCTGCGACCCTCAGATTACGAGTCGAGTACCTTAACCACCTGGCCATGCTGGGCCACTGTATTACGTTAACCAAGTAATCACGGAAAATATAATAATTTGTTTACTGGAGAAATAAATTACGTCATCCTCTTTCCTTGGTTCGACAAAGAAAGGTAGTAAATTTAAAATGTGGTAAAATATATTTACATTTCGAATTGGTATTTATTACAAATATTAGACCTGTTCGTTTCTAATTCTTCGCTGGTTTTGAAATATTAATTTTACTTCATATTTCTAAATCACTAGAGGGTGCTCTGGTCGTTTTATGCATGTGCGATTGCATTCGTAATAATTTATATATACATAAGGCTCAAGAAAAGACAATATTAATTAAATTGTTGAAAATAATAGAGAAAAATTAAATAAAAACACAAACAGCTGGACTTGTTCTTAATCTATTTCACCCAAAAGCCTTTCTTTGAGATACGTATATAGAAATGTCGTTAAATAACAAACCAACCGAACCTTCTAGATACAATACCAAACATTGCATCTCATTTACAGAAATCTACAATCTGATATATATAAGTATAATAGTACCGTCTGTTGACTGTTATCTATATAAATGTAATAGTACGGACTGTTTTACGTCCATGTAACTACTTTACAGGTTGTGGATGTTCATTAGGTTTATTCGGGGTACATATGAACTTCCAATTTTGCGTTTTGCAGTTTTTATGAGATTTTTGCTGCTTTCCTACTACTTCGCCCCCTGTTGATGGATCTTCACAAAATCTAGAATGAACGTTTGTTAGGTCCATGCGAAGATACATAAATAAATAAATTTATGGTTTCGCATTTTGTGTTTTACACTTTTTTAGCAATTACATATAAGAGAAACAACTTTTCATGTGCTGAAATAACCTTTAGTCGATCATGAATTTACATAACTTCCGGCCAGGGGGCGGTACTGCACCTAGTAAAACTATTATATAACAATGCGTTACTACTGTATTACTGAAACAGAGAGACGTTAAAATTAAATATATAGCTATAATAAATGTTATATAGATACAGGTACGTATAATAATATGTATTGTTGTTGCTACAGATATACAGGTACATATAATAATATGTATTGTTGCTACAGATATACAGGTACATATAATAATATGTATTGTTGTTGCTATAGAGATACATGTACGTATAATTAGAGGTATTGTTGTTGCTGTAGAGATACAGGTACGTATAATTAGATGTATTGTCGTTGCTATACAGATACAGGTACGTATAATTACATGTATTGTCGTTGCTATAAAAATACCGGTACGTATAATTAGAGGTATTGTCGTTACTATAGAGATACAGGTACGTACAATTAGATGTATTGTTGTTGCTATAAAAATACCGGTACGTATAATTAGATGTATTGTTGTTGCTATAAAAATACCGGTACGTATAATTAGAGGTATTGTTGTTGCTATAAAAATACCGGTACGTATAATTAGAGGTATTGTCGTTGCTATAGAGATACAGGTACGTACAATTAGATGTATTGTTGTTGCTATAAAAATACCGGTACGTATAATTAGAGGTATTGTTGTTGCTATAAAAATACCGGTACGTATAATTAGAGGTATTGTTGTTGCTGGAAACATACAGGTACGTATAATAAGATGTATTGTCGTTACTATGCGTTGGTTATAGTGAGAAAAGAACTAAACATAAATATAATACTAAATAACTATATTTATCATAGTTTTCACGTATTTCTCACCGGTTCTCCAATGGCTATTCTTACTGGCTCTGAGTTTCTCGCCACAAAAGCTGTGATGTTGTTTTCCGCGTGGATGGAGATTTTACGAACTGTGCCTTCAGAGCTGCATAATTAACTGAATGTTAGGAAATAACTGATATGAAATGTTTCACTTTAATACTATCATAAGTTATAAAGACAAATAACTGATATCAAATGTTTTATCATAATGGGATTGAGTGTGGTTAACATATCATAACGGGATTGGGTGTGGTTAACATATCATAACGGGATTGAGTATGGTTAACACAACATAATGGGATTGAGTGTGGTTAACATATCATAATGGGATTGAGTGTGGTTAACATATCATAACAGGATTGAGTGTGGTTAACATATCATAACGGGATTGAGTATGGTCAACATATCATAACGGGATTAAGTATGGTTAACACATCATAATGGGATTGAGTGTGGTTAACATATCATAACGGGATTGAGTATGGTCAACATATCATAACGGGATTGAGTATGGTTAACACATCATAATGGGATTGAGTGTGGTTAACATATCATAACGGGATTGAGTATGGTCAACATATCATAACGGGATTGAGTATGGTTAACACATCATAATGGGATTGAGTGTGGTTAACATATCATAACAGGATTGAGTGTGGTTAACATATCATAACGGGATTGAGTATGGTTAACACATCATAATGGGATTGAGTGTGGTTAACATATCATAATGAGATTGAGTATGGTTAACACATCATAATGGGATTGAGTATGGTTAACACATCATAATGGGATTGAGTATGGTTAACACATCATAATGGGATTGCGTATGGTTAACACATCATAATGGGATTGAGTATGGTTAACACATCATAATGGGATTGAGTGTGGTTAACATATCATAACGGGATTGAGTATGGTTAACACATCATAATGGGATTGAGTGTGGTTAACATATCATAACAGGATTGAGTGTGGTTAACACATTATAACAGGATTGAGTATGGTTAACATATCATAACGGGATTGAGTATGGTTAACACATCATAACGGGATTGCGTATGGTTAACATATCATAATGGGATTGAGTATGGTTAACACATCATAACGGGATTGCGTATGGTTAACACATCATAATGGGATTGAGTATGGTTAACACATCATAATGGGATTGAGTATGGTTAACATATCATAACGGGATTGAGTATGGTTAACACATCATAACGGGATTGAGTATGGTTAACATATCATAACGGGATTGAGTATGGTTAACACATCATAACGGGATTGAGTATGGTTAACACATCATAATGGAATTGAGTATGGTTAACACATCATAATGCGATAGAGTATGGTTAACATATCATAACGGGATTGAGTATGGTTAACACATCATAACGGGATTGAGTATGGTTAACACATCATAACGGGATTGAGTATGGTTAACACATCATAACGGGATTGAGTATGGTTAACACATCATAATAGGATTGAGTATGGTTAACACATCATAATAGGATTGAGTGTGGTTAACACATCATAACGGGATTGAGTATGGTTAACACATCATTACGGGATTGAGCGTGGTTAACACATCATAACGGGATTGAGTATGGTTAACACATCATAATAGGATTGCGTATGGTTAACACATCATAATGGGATTGAATATGGTTAACACATCATAATAGGATTGAGTATGGTTAACACATCATAATGGGATTGAATATGGTTAACACATCATAATAGGATTGAGTATGGTTAACACATCATAATGAGATTGAGTATGGTTAACACATCATAATGGGATTGAGTATGGTTAACACATCATAATGGGATTGAGTATGGTTAACACATCATAATGGGATTGCGTATGGTTAACACATCATAACGGGATTGAGTATGGTTAACACATCATAATGGGATTGAGTATGGTTAACATATCATAATGAGATTGAGGATGGTTAACACATCATAATGGGATTGAGTATGGTTGACACATCATAATGGGATTGAGTATGGTTAACACATCATAATGGGATTGAGTATGGTTAACATATCATAATGAGATTGAGGATGGTTAACACATCATAATGGGATTGAGTATGGTTAACACATCATAATGGGATTGAGTATGGTTAACACATCATAATGGGATTGAGTATGGTTAACACATCATAATGGGATTGAGTATGGTTAACACATCATAATGGGATTGAGTATGGTTAACACATCCTGAATATTCGACCATTAAAATTTATATAAAACAACAATTCTTACACCAACTCTTTCGGGTTTCTTTATCATTAATGTAATCCTAACAGGAAGCAGAGATCCGTCGACAGGAAGTGACGTCACGAGAACAGCTTTTACTTTATAAATGCTTCACATTTGTGTTTTAGGCAGTTAACACCTAAACACCTCGCTATCTTTAGTTATAGATGGTTCATATCGTTAAAAGTATTGCTTTTATTGTAACCCTAGTCGGAGGTTTAGTTTTCAGAAGGCCCTGTGTTACACTTACTAATGTATGAACAAAGATGACAGTTATAAAACGGTAACAGTTCTGTAAAAAAACTTACTTTGGACGGTTGTCTTCTTTAGTGAAGCCATGCAGTTCCTAGAAGAAGAAAAAAATAAAAACTAAAACCATTTATTGTGTGACGTGATAAAATTTGTGCGGGTAAAAGCGCGAGAGAGCTTCCAGTTTGTAAATAAAGTATAACAAACTGTGTTACAATAGTCACGTTCTGAAGTGGCCGTGACAACGGATAAACGCACATTTAAACGTTAGCGTAGCAAATGAAATTTTTCAGCCAATATTGACTACTACCAACCTTGCAGCTTGTCTTATGTTGTAAATATTGGGTGGAAAATTTGTTTGTTTGCTTAATTTTCTCATAAAACCACCAGCTGTCCTTAATTTTGAACCGACGGAAAGCAGGTAGTCAACACCACTCGTCGCCAACATTCGGGCTTCTCTTGTCAGACCAAAAAATGGGGTTTGACCGTAACTCTTATAACGCACCCACGGCTCCAAAATGATGAGTGGACTTGTTATTTTTTATTTGACGTTACGAGACGCGAACCAGGAACTTTACGTCTATGTAGCGTCACACTATCTAGTTAGCTGTTCTCGCCCGATCACAATTCACAAATTATTGCTTTACTGTAGTGCAGATTAGTATTAACAAGAGATCACTGTTTTGGTAAGATTGTCAAATTATTCTGTAACTCGCGTGGCCTTGTGAATCTGAAAATTAAGGGTTCACGTCCCATGGTCGCAAAATAGACTTCACACTTTAAAGCCATGGTGTGTTTTTGGATTGACAGTAAAATTCTTCTATTGGGCAAGAAAAGAATAGTCCAACATGTGACGATGGATGTTGTTGCCTTCCTTCTAGTCTATCGGGTACGGCCAGCATTTATAACCATAGTATAGTTTTACAGGAACATTTAAAAAAAAAAAAACAAGCCAGCGTAACAAGTTTTTCAACCAAAGTTCATTCAGCTTAGCGAACTTTACCAGTTGAGTGACAAATGTTTAAACATTTTGATTTAATGGAAATTAGGGTTATTCTTAACGACAGGTCTTTTTTTTGTATGGTGAAAGCGAGCATAAATGGACACTAATATGTGGTCAACATGAATTGGTACTGACATGAGGTCAACATAACAACACTGATGTAGGGTCAACATGAATGGCTACTGACACGGGGTCAACATAACAACACTGATGTAGGGTCAACATAACAATACTGATGTTGGGTCAACATAACAACACTGATGTAGGGTCAACATAACAATACTAATGTAGGGTCGACATAAATGGACACTAACGTCTGATCAACATGAATGGCTACTGACATGAGGTCAACATAACAACACTGACGTAGGATCAACATAAATGGACACTAACGTCTGTTCAACGTGAATGGATACTGACATTAGGTCAACTTAACAACACTGATGTAGGGTCAACATGAATGAATACTGACAAGTCCCAGAGTTTTAACAATCAGTCTTAGAGTGAAAGTTGAATGTTAAACTGGTGTCTTTGTGGTTTGTTATATTTTTGTATACGCATAACAGACGTCAAAACCGGATGGTGGTGGGGACTGGTGGTGGTGATACATAACCATTAATAATTAAACCATAATTACTGATCGTAATTTCGTATTAAGTCTTTGTTTCTGTGCAGCTGTTTGAGTTTTTGTTTATCTACAATGAAAGGTAACTACTGTTCTTTGATGACGTCTACACAAACAACTTTGTTAGAATCTTTTCGTGTCTCTGTGTATTATCTGAAGGATTCATTCATTAACTTTGTAGCAACATAACAAACAACTTGTATCTTGTTTGTAAAATATGGTTTTTGTTGTCGTGTTGTTTACACTGATTCGTTTATAACGTGTCTAAAATCGAAAGAAACTTGCAATAGAAAAAATTCATTGTTTCCGTTAACCCTAAAAAAATTAAAAAAATACTCTCGTCAACAGAGATAACTACAGAGTTTCGTTCTCTTGACTTTTCAAACGCCTTATATACTTATCTCAAGTACTGCCACTCATTAACATACTGTAAGAGACATCAGAACACCAGTGGACAAGCTTGTCTACAATCACGTACCAGTCGGAATGATAAGCCGTTATCTTACGTTTTCGTAATACGGCTTGTCCGTGCAATACCAAACTCTAACCTTGGGAACTGATAAGTAACAAGTACTATTCGTTTATTTTTGTTTAACATATAGTTACATAATGGAAATAACTGTGCTGTATCCATCACGAGTATCAAATCCCGAGTTTGAGCGTCATAAGCCCAAGGCTTACTGCTCAACCATTTTAGGACAAACAAAAATAAACAGTTATGTCGAGAAAACCCACTTGCATAGAAAAATATTTATGTAAAAACGGCTCATTTGGGTTGAGAAAATTTTTTTTACGTGGAGCAGCGAACAACGTTTCGACCTTTGACATTCTAAACAATAATGAAGTTTATTTATTCTTGTTAAGTTCACAGGCACACAATGAGCTATTTGTGCTGTGTCAACCACGGGTATCGAATCCTGATTTTTAGCGTCATAACTCATCACACTTACCGCTCAGCCACTGGCGGGACAGACTAGAAGGGAAGTTATTTCTTTTGTTAATGGCATAGCAACATAATGAGTGACGTGCGCCGTGCCCACCATGAGTACTGAACTCCAATTTCCAACCTTCGTAAGTCCTCAGACTAGATGGTAAACGACACCCACCGTAATACCTTGTGTTACCCTAATCAAACAGATGGACTTTGACCATCCTTACTGTAACGTCCGGTTGCTCAGCGTTTTTTGTTTTTTTTTACGCGAAGAACTGGGTTTCAATACCCGTGATGGACAAAACACAGACGGTCCATTCTGTAGTTTTGCTCATAACACCAAACGAACAAAATTTAAGGAAGCCATGACCAACATTAAATAACATCTTATTATTACTTGTTTTAGTTTTTACAGGTTCGTTAACTACTGAGTCACGTTTGATCTGAGTTCGTTTCTATGTAATTATGTGAGATTTGTTGAAACCATTAACTTATCGTTTTGTTATCAAAGCTAAGAACGTGTGGGCTAATAAATCATCGAACTGCCAATACTGTTGAAGTATTCTAGAATATAATTTCTATTTTGGTTGTTATGAAAGTAGAACTTGTCGTCATTCATACATCCACAAACAACAGGTACACAAATATAATTTTTTTATCACTTCGGACACTCATAAGGATAAAATTACATGAGTTATTCACAAAATATGCTCGTTTTATAAGCCGAACAAAAACTAAAGTCTCCATTATTTTCCTATAAAACATAATATGACATAGTCTGTCCGAATCATAAAATAAATTATCAATGAATAATTGGTTATTGACAAATAAAAATAATTAATCACTTAAGTGTAATATTTATTACGTAAAAAAAAAAATTATATCAGACCAGTGTACTTATAAGTCCGTCCTCTAACTTCTCTTGTCTTTACAGGTAAACCCTCTTGTACTTATAAACCAATCAGGTAAGCTCTCTTGTACTTATAAACCAATCACGTAATCTCTCTTTTAATTACAGACAAAAATTACGACGAAATAACTAAGTGCACGAAACTTAATCTCAGTAAAACTAAGCTACTTTTAAACCATTTTATTATCGATTTCTCTGTTAAGTAATTATATTCAATGGGTATTTTCCAAGGTTGTTTGGGTAATAACTGCTAATTATATTGATTCATTAACTAAAACAATTTTCTTAATTAATTAAAAATTCTTAATTAAGATTTCAATGGTTATCCCCTACCACAGATCCTAAGATTATGATTACACTAAATATCAGCTCCACCTATACTCATGACTCTTAGCCCTAACTCTACATCCGAAAAATCCTACCACTTCCCACTATGGTTAAAGAAACAAAAGAACTAGTTACAGCAGTCCATACCTGAGTTCCCCTGTCGAATAGGTAAAGGTTCCAGCATTCCACATTCACGGCAGAGGCAATGGTGGCCACGAGCTCAGAAAGAACGTGCATCATGTTTGGACTCGTATAAAGACTTGTGGTCAGGTCCTGGAGCATCTTCCTTTTGTCTGCATGGACACAAAACTAGAAGGAAGAAAACAAAAACACCTTGTCGGACTACAATGACTCGAAACTAGAAGGAAGTTAAACTATTCACCCCGAGACTTAAACCAGTAATTTTCAAATTACAAAATTTGTAATCTGAAACCTCCGTCTACGTGTATACACCCCGTTCCTTACGTGTAGACTCGCCAGTTTCTTTCCTTTCAAACTGACAAAAAACAAGTTTTTCAGTTGCACAAGAGAAACAATAAACTAATTCACATTAATGGACAGGTGTCAAATATATAATTTATTTTACTACTAGATACTCGTTTTCTTTAATTATACCTGACAAAAGAAAGTTTGTCTTTGATAAATATACTCTATTTCTATACCTTTTCTTTAACCATCTGAATAAATGACAGCTTTATTCTTTATCATAATGTAGTTTTCTTTATTTTCTATTCTTTCTTTATCATAATTTAATTTCTTCAAACTTGACTTCTCACGAAATGTTATTTTAATTTCTACCTCCAAGAAAGTACAGCACAAGTACGAAAACACACGAATAACTTTAATAAATAAACTGTTTAAACTATCATTAATTCTTGTTATCTATGTTATAATATAAGAAATAAATACTTACCTTCCAGCGAGACAGGCTAGTCTTCCGTTCAGTTCGTCCTAAACACACAATGTATAAATATAGAATTTACAATTCGTCTCAAACACACATTGTTTATATCTCTAGTTTATAATTTGTCCTAAACACACAATGTGCAAATCTAGAATTTACAATTCGTCTCAAACACACATTGTTTATATCTCTAGTTTATAATTTGTCCTAAACACACAATGTACAAATCTAGAATTTACAATTCGTCTCAAACACACATTGTTTATATCTCTAGTTTATAATTTGTCCTAAACACACAATGTACAAATCTAGAATTTACAATTCGTCTCAAACACACATTGTTTATATCTCTAGTTTATAATTTGTCCTAAACACACAATGTACAAATCTAGAATTTACAATTCGTCTCAAACACACATTGTTTATATCTCTAGTTTATAATTTGTCCTAAACACACAATGTACAAATCTAGAATTTACAATTCGTCTCAAACACACATTGTTTATATCTCTAGTTTATAATTTGTCCTAAACATACAATGTACAAATCTAGAATTTACAATTCGTCTCAAACACACATTGTTTATATCTCTAGTTTATAATTTGTCCTAAACACACAATGTACAAATCTAGAATTTACAATTCGTCTCAAACGCACATTGTTTATATCTCTAGTTTATAATTTGTCCTAAACATACAATGTACAAATCTAGAATTTACAATTCGTCTCAAACACACATTGTTTATATCTCTAGTTTATAATTTGTCCTAAACACACAATGTGCAAATCTAGAATTTACAATTCGTCTCAAACACACATTGTTTATATCTCTAGTTTATAATTTGTCCTAAACACACAATGTACAAATCTAGAATTTACAATTCGTCTCAAACACACATTGTTTATATCTCTAGTTTATAATTTGTCCTAAACACACAATGTACAAATCTAGAATTTACAATTCGTCTCAAACACACATTGTTTATATCTCTAGTTTATAATTTGTCCTAAACACACAATGTACAAATCTAGAATTTACAATTCGTCTCAAACACACATTGTTTATATCTCTAGTTTATAATTTGTCCTAAACATACAATGTACAAATCTAGAATTTACAATTCGTCTCAAACACACATTGTTTATATCTCTAGTTTATAATTTGTCCTAAACACACAATGTACAAATCTAGAATTTACAATTCGTCTCAAACGCACATTGTTTATATCTCTAGTTTATAATTTGTCCTAAACATACAATGTACAAATCTAGAATTTACAATTCGTCTCAAACACACATTGTTTATATCTCTAGTTTATAATTTGTCCTAAACACACAATGTACAAATCTAGAATTTACAATTCGTCTCAAACACACTACTGCAGACACACTACTCAAAACATTAGTTTGTAGCTCGTCCAGAACATATATTGTTTTAGCTGATAGCAGAGCTAACCTTGTGTGACAACATTATTTATTGTAACTTAGTCGAACTTCGAAACATGAACTAATAAAACAGTTTTCATGTTAATACTAGCAGTATTTACATCATTTTATTATAAAGTTTGCCCAGGTCGAGCGACTAACATTTTCTTACGAGTTATTATTTATTTTCTTTGTTATTCAAGTGTATAAAACAAACAAATGACGTTACCGTTAACTTCCACAGACTGTGACCTGTTACGAGACTTCTGAACCCCTCGGATCATCCATCTTTCTAGAAGTTCCAAGCCAACATTGTTGATGACGTATTCTTCAAGAAAATCGATATTTTCACGAAGAAAATTTGTTACCTTCTCAGGGTTCAAACCTGTACAGAGTGTTTCTATTAATCATGGATACCACGTATCACGGTTTCAAAGTCGTCAAGTGCTATAATATTTGTACAGAATCAACCCTTACCCCCAATAAGTTTCAGGGTTTATAACGCAAAAAAACCGAGATTCGATGCCTAAAGTAGGAACAACCCAGACAACAACACCAACACTGTAGAGAAATTCTATCCTACCGTCGTGCACAAGTGAGGTGGCGACTCCTGTCCACCATAATAAGTTAAGTACTGACCACAATAATAATAATTTGGATGTTCAATAACACGTTATGTGTTGATCTCTCCCACAATAATAATAATTTGGATGTTCAATAACACGTGTTATGTGTTGATCTCTCCCCACAATAATAATAATTTAATCTTCAATAACACGTTATGTGTTGATCTCTCCCCACAATAATAATAATTTAGATCTTCAATAACACGTTATGTGTTGATCTCTCCCCACAATAATAATAATTTGGATGTTCAATAACACGTTATGTGTTGATCTCTCCCCACAATAATAATAATTTGGATGTTCAATAACACGTTATGTGTTGATCTCTCCCCACAATAATAATAATTTGGATGTTCAATAACACGTTATGTGTTGATCTCTCCCCACAATAATAATAATTTGGATGTTCAATAACACGTTATGTGTTGATCTCTCCCCACAATAATAATAATTTGGATGTTCAATAACACGTTATGTGTTGATCTCTCCCCACAATAATAATAATTTGGATGTTCAATAACACGTTATGTGTTGATCTCTCCCCACAATAATAATAATTTGGATGTTCAATAACACGTTATGTGTTGATCTCTCCCCACAATAATAATAATTTAGATGTTCAATAACACGTTATGTGTTGATCTCTCCCCACAATAATAATAATTTGGATGTTCAATAACACGTTATGTGTTGATCTCTCCCCACAATAATAAGATAGGCACAATCATGTATCTTATGATATTTGCTTTTTTATTTAATAAATAACAAATCTGCAAGATTTTATTAATCTACAACAATAAAAATCTTATCATATTTATTTCGTAATACTCAATACCACAGTTGTTAAGTCCGGTCCATCCGAAGGGCGTAATGTGCTATTGAGGTTAAAATACACTTTCAGACACAACTGAAGTTGTGGGCGTGTTTCAAACAAACCATAAAGTAATAACTTGTAGAATGAAATAATTAAACAAAACAGGATAAACCGGGAGTGGCCAGGTGGTTAAGGTGCTCGACTCGTAATCTAAGGGTCGCGGGTTCGAATCCTCCGTTACATCAAACATGCTCGTGTGTTGGAGTTATAATCTTACGGTCAATCACACTATTTGTTGATAAAAGAGTAGCCCAAAAACTGGCGGTGTGTCGTGATGAATAGCCGCTTCCCTCTAGTCTTATACCACTACATTAGGGACGGCTAGCGCAGATAGCCCTCGTGTAGCTTTAAGCATAATCCAAAACAAATAATTAAAAAATAGATATTTTAGGCCTAGGTTTGTCGTGCAGGAAGTGACGTGTGAAACTTTGTATTTCTGTTTTGCAGCTTATAAAAACATTAGGTATGAACTAAAATAATCAATCAAGTTTCATTTATTTAATATTATACCTTGATTCGATCCAAATGACGTTATCGCCGTAATGAAAGTCCAATGGTTGTCATGGCGACAGTCAATGGAAACCAACAAGATTTTACGAGATAATCGAACCTGCGGTTGATAAGAGTCTATCTCCCAGTTTTGTTTTCAGTTCATTAAAATTCGCACTCTAACCTTTAATGTCAAATGACGTGTGACACACTAAGCCGAAAAAGATGGTGGCTTCATTGTGCATCGTTCACCAACGTAACTAAACACATGTGTTAAGTGCTCTACAAATAACAGGTTGTTTGATTAAACCACTTACACTTACAAAACTCCAAGCTCTAATCTTACACGTACATCTATTTGTCTATCACTCTACAGTTTAAGCTAACTTTCCCAACTTAATTTGTCATCTGTCTTCATTTATTTGGGTTTTTTTTGTCATGGTTGTCAGTTTTTATTTCTAACCTAATTTTGTTTTTAATCTTTCACTCAATATTTAATAAGTGTTTCGTTACTGATACAAGTTGTTATTTTTAAACTAATATTATTTTTCAGTATATATATATATATATAATTCTTAAAAAATCCTTTTGTGATACACGTAATTTTATGTGTTTACCTTTACTGCTCAGGTTGTCATGGGAACAGCTTCTCATCATCTTCGTAGCGTTGTTACTAAGGAGATTACTGGAACCTATAAAAAACGAAAAGACAATAGATTATTACTCAGCCAATCAAAACGTTGCAAACAGTCCTTCGATGTGATACAAATGAATAATAGATTAGGTGTTATCCCGTGTTACAGATCAAGCTCAAAATACATGTTACACTAAACACCCGCGAGGCAGTTGTTATTTACTTACAAACATAATTACGGCTGATTTCCCTCTCTGTTCACTCTTCTACACAAGTCTTTCTAGCAATGCTGTTCTTCACTGTTGAATAAGTAGTTGTATCTATACGTATCGCTGGTCTTTATCGAACAACTGATAATTATGTACACAACTATTCTTTTGGGAAGTGTTAAATCTATTAAGCCTTAAGTCTCAAATTTAGGATTAAAATCTGTCAGCTCTGCTGAGCCTCGAGATTTACTTTCAACATAATATTCTGTCAGCTGTGCTAAGCCTAAAGTCATATTTTCACCATAATGTTCTGTCAGCTCTGCTAAACCTTTAGTCTTATTTTCAGCATGATGTTCTGTCAGCTCTGCTAAGCCTGAAGTTTTACTTTCAGAATAACATCCTTTCAGCTCCGCTAAGCCTAAAGTCTTACTTTCAGCATGATATTTTCAGTTCTGCTAAGCCTAAAGTCTTACTTTCGAGATGAATATCTGTCACTTTTCTTTACATCACATAAAATAAGTACTTCAAAAACTCTGAGGTAACAAACATCAAAACTAAAGTTGTGTATAATTTAAACACGTTACAAAAGTCTTAATGGTTAGCACGTCGAGTTGAGGGTGAGCAGATACAAGTTTGGACTTGCAACATTTCAGTAAACACATTATACACTTTTAGCTGTGGGCGCGATTTAAAATTGACAGTCAGTTCCGTTAATCAATATATAAAGTAGCTCTGATGCTACTGTTTCTATACCTTCCCTCTGACCAACAGTTTTAATTATGGGTAGCCAAGCCTTAACTTTGCAGTCTCTGATGCGATTGTTTAGCTCATGGGGTTTCATACCTTCAAAATATCAAATACGTTTTAAAATGTCTGTTTGTTCAAGGTAATCTTGTACAAATTATTCGTACTGTAAATGTTTTAAGGTAAATTAAATCATTCAGCTTTGAGTCGTTTTTAGCAGCCAAAGTGTGTTTCAGCAACAAACAAACGTTGAAGTTAAATCAAAATCTCTGTATTACAGAAAGTCTATGAACATCTACAAACGACAGTTTGTTTAACGTTCAAATAAATCTATTAACACGCATACAGATCACGTGTGCCAGAAATGGTAATGATTCTTTGATGGACAGGGTTCTACAAGAAATATATATCTTCTGGTTGTTAACAATCACCTGCTTTCCGTCTACTCTCTGCACCTCCTATTTCTGACATTGTTAGCACTACATAAATCATGATTCAATTCCACCCACTCTCTATTTTGTATTTTCATTGTGTTGAGTACAGCTACAAACACATTCAGGGTACAGCTACAAACACATTCAGGGTACAGCTACAAACACATTCAGGGTACAGCTATAAACACATTCAGGGTACAGCTACAAACACATTCACTTCCCTGAACACAACTGTATAGATATTCCACACACACACGAATTTAACGTTTTTAACATAGGCTTGGAAATTGGGCACAGCGAACCAACGAGACAGATATTATGGAATGAGATGCGTTTCACTCTCTTCCATCTTAAAACAGTATCTTCAACAGTGAGGAAATACAAAAACTTTGTTTCTATCAAATGTACATCAGAACAGGTTACGTCTATTAGCTATGCTTGGGATAGATTAACATCTGTTAAAGGTGGTTTCAGTATGTACATCTGAACAGGTTACGTCTATTAGCTATGCTTAAAATAGATTAACATCTGTTAAAGGTGGTTTCAGTATACATTAGAATAGGTTAACATCTATTATAGGTGGTTTCAGTATACATTAGGATAGATTAACATCTGTTAAAGGTGGTTTCAGTATACATTAGAATAAGTTAACATCTATTAAAGGCGGTTTTACTATACATTAGGATAAGTTAACATCTGTTAAAGATGGTTTCACTATACATTAGGATAAGTTAACATCTGTTAAAGATGGTTTCACTATACATTAAGATAGATTAAAATCTATTGAAGGTGGTTTTGGTAATCATTAGGATAACACCTATTAACGGTGGTTTCGTTACCTGTTAGAATATGTTAAAAGTGATTTCAGTACATATTACAATAAACCATTTCTTCTTAAGAAATCTTTTCCTGGTTTTGTGTCTTACAAAACATCACATGAACTATGTTTAGTCACTAGACGCTAAGTGGTTTTGACAAACCACGTGAAAATCTAGATGTGTGACGTAGTCTATTATCTATCTAAAACCCGATAAAGTGATGGTATACAAAGGTTGGACTGAAACAAAAGATACTGTTTTACACACCTGCGACATGATAAAAATTCAGGCTTAAAGCTTTAGTTGAAAGGTTATGATAAACAAAGATGATTGGTGTTTAAGTGAAAGTCCTGCTTGTATTTACATGTACGATAAACATTAAATCTCGACAATATTTGTAGCTTATACTAACCCGAATGTGGAGTTAGCGTTAGATAAAAGGTAGTAGTTAAAAATTAGTTTTGAAAGTGAGCAGACACATAACCAAAACGTTTTGCTAACAATCGAAACGGTTATGTTTTATCTGATGTAGATTCACGCCATTACGTTTTGCTAACAATGATAACGTCAGGATCGTCTTTTGTAAACTCATGACCGAAACGTTACATTAAAAGCTAAAACGTTGGGGTTATACCTAAACTAAATTCAAAACCGAAACGTTTCACTAAAACCAAAAGTTAGGGATGTATTTATGTCGACTTGTGAGCGAAACATTTCACTAAAATCCAAGAAGTTAGGGATGTATTTATGTCGACTTATGAGCGAAACATTTCACTAACAACCAAGAAGTTAGGGATGTATTTATGTCGACTTATGAGCAAAACGTTTCACTAACAACCAAGAAGTAGGGATGCATTTATGTCGACTTATGAGCAAAACGTTTCACTAAAAACCAAGAAGTTAGGGATGTATTTATGTCGACTTGTGAGCGAAACGTTTCACTAAAAACCAAGAAGTTAGGGATGTATTTATGTCGACTTGTGAGCGAAACATTTCACTAAAAACCAAGAAGTTAGGGATGCATTTATGTCGACTTATGAGCAAAACATTTCACTAAAAACCAAGAAGTTAGGGATGTATTTATGTCGACTTATGAGCAAAACATTTCACTAAAAACCAAGAAGTTAGGGATGTATTTATGTCGACTTATGAGCGAAACGTTTCACGAGCTTCTTTGTGCTGCTAGCTAACATAATTCCAGTTGGTCGTTTTAGTTTTCTTGTAAGTCTTACGTTGTACAGCGAAGCTAGAGTTAAACGATTTAAAACTCAGGACATTAAGTTACCATAGATGATGAAATGTCCCCTGCCGACACAAGTCCCAACATCTTACATGTAATTAACATATGCAAACAAAAATTAATCGATAAATCAATCTACTCTAACACTAGTCACGTTCGTATTGATTATTCTTTGTCATACTTTATGTTTTCATTATCTGATGACCTTAAGATAAGATGTTTCTAAACATAATAATGTTTCACTTAGACAATTTAATCGACTATAAATAGCGCCATCTGGGGTGTATTCAATTTGCTGGAATAATTCGGGCCGATATTAGAAAAGTCTAACCAAACCGTAAATCACACGATAGCAATTTGGTTTGTTTTTTGAATGTTTCGCGAAGCTACACGAGGGCTATCTGCGCTAGCAGTGAACCTAATTTAGTCGTGTAAGACTAGAGGAAAGGCAGCTACTCAGCATCATCCACCACCAAACTCTTCGACTACTCATTTTACCAACGCATTGTGAAATTGACCATCACATTATAACGCCCCGATGGCTAAAGGGTAAGTACATTTGACGTGACAGAGAATCGAACCCGCGCCCCTCGGATTACGACTCGAGTGCTCTAACCACCTGGCCGTGTCGAGCCCATGATAACGACCTATTTGCAAAGTGACTATAGTTTCTGAAATACAACAGTTAAAGTTCCAACTCTGGGAAAATAGAACATGTTCGTTTCTGGTGTTCGGGATTTTCATGCAAAACCAGACAATGAACAATTTATGATAGCCGACCCCAATTCTGAACTGAAGAACTGGACGGAAGGAAACAAGTTAAGAAAACGCATCACTCTTACAATGCATCCACGGTCAAATGTGCCGCGATCGTTCACCTGGCAACAGGAGACAAACCACCGGATTCACAGTCCGAGCGGCCTGACAAGAAGGCTGCGCCCGGCCTAACACTACACTGTTAATGATATAAGCGTTATGTTACCAACATAAGGAACTGCAGAGTCAAGTCGAGTAGTAAAACAAAAATACCTATAGCGCGGGTTGGCTCTCTGATAGAAATGTGGATTCTGGAACTGGTAAACCAGGTTCGAATCCACACGATTCCACAAAATGTTTCCCGCACTTTACACTACGGATGCGTTAGAAGAATAACAACCAAATCCTTACAGTGGAGAGTGTTCCTCATTGGCCACCTTCTCTTATGGTCAGCAGTTAAAAATTGAGGATGTGAACAAACCAAGTCCTTACAGTGAAGGGTGTTCCTCATTGGTCACCTTCTCTTCTGGTCAACAGTTAAACACTGAGGATGTGAACAAACCAAGTCCTTACAGTGAAGGGTGTTCCTCATTGGTCACCTCTCTCTGGTCAACAGTTAAACACTGGTCAACAGTTAAACACTGAGGATGTGAACAAACCAAGTCCTTACAGTGGAAGGTGTTCCTCATTGGTCACCTTCTCTTCTGGTCAACAGTTAAAAACTGAGGATGTGAACAAATCAAGTCCTTACAGTGGAGGGTGTTCCTCATTGGTCACCTTCTCTTCTGGTCAACAGTTAAAAATTGAGGATGTGAACAAACATTTTCAGTAGCTTCCTCACGAAAACAAAATACAAATCGAAAAAGATCGTTCGTTGGAAACCGCATGTTAGCACTACAAAATATCTATAGGTTACTCACCTCTGTTAATTAGAAACTGCGACATTAGCTGTGCTTCTTACATACTAAGCCCTAGCACTACAAAACAAGTACTTAAGTTTTGAAATATCAAAACCTAAGTTATAAAAAAAAAGGTAAGTAACTACACTTTTTCGTCACCTGTGGCTTGTTTGTGTCTGTTATCTTCTCTCAGTGACAAGCTTGTTACATACCCTAAGTTCTGGAAACAGATAACTGAGATGAAAGATCGATAAGGAAACCTCAGCAAGATTGAGAAATGAAGAGAAACCGTCACAATTTAAAGGTTTGGTGGATTTAATAACAACATGGGTTATTATCTTAAATAAGTTATCTTATTTAATAACATCAGATGTGGAAAGACTTTATCCAATTTCGAATCTTGCGCATATTTGTACAAGTAAACAAGCCTAATACAAACAGGAAGTTGCTCTTTTCAACCGGATGTGACGAAAGCTATAAGCGAAAGTAATTATTACTGTTTATATTTATGAAATACACTAGTAACTTCAATGAATGTCATCCTATAACTGTGCAGACCCTTGGTACCTATACTGATGTTCGAAATAAGTCCAATAGAATAAACAATAACCACCGTAGTCTGCACTAGCCACTACAACATCACACTTTATATACGTAGAAGCAGAGGTTTAAAAAGACACCAAACAGTGAGACAATACATCAGTAACAACGTTCACTAGGAGTGTAGAAGGTCATCAAACAGTAAGACAACACATCAGTAACCACGTTCACTAGGAGTGTAGAAGGTCATCAAACAGAGACAAAACATCAGTAACAACGTTCACCAGGAGAGCAGAAGGCCATCAAACAGTGAGACAAGACATCAGTAACAACGTTCACCAGGAGTGTAGAAGGTCATCAAACAGTGAGACAAGACATCAGTAACACCGTTCACTAGGAGTGTAGAAGGTCATCAAACAGTGAGACAAAACATCAGTAACAACGTTCACCAGGAGTGTAGAAGGTCATCAAACAGTGAGACAAGACATCAGTAACAACGTTCACTAGGAGTGTAGAAGGTCATCAAACAGTGAGACAAGACATCAGTAACAACGTTCACCAGGAGTATAGAAGGTCATCAAACAGTGAGACAAGACATCAGTAACAACGTTCATTAGGAGTGTAAAAGGTCATCAACCAGTAAGACAAGACATCAGTAACAACGTTCACTAGGAGTGTATGTCATCAAACAGTGAGACAAGCATCAGTAACAACGTTCATTAGGAGTGTAGAAGGTCATCAAACAGTGAGACAAGACATCAGTAACAACGTTCACTAGGAGTGTAGAAGGTCATCAAACAGTGAGACAAGACATCAGTAACAACGTTCACTAGGAGTGTAGAAGGTCATCAAACAGTGAGACAAGACATCAGTAACAACGTTCACCAGGAGTGTAGAAGGTCATCAAACAGTGAGACAAGACATCAGTAACAACGTTCACTAGGAGTGTAAAAGGTCATCAAACAGTGAGACAAGACATCAGTAACAACGTTCACCAGGAGTGTAGAAGGTCATCAAACAGTGAGACAAGACATCAGTAACAACGTTCACTAGGAGTGTAGAAGGTCATCAAACAGTGAGACAAGACATCAGTAACAACGTTCACCAGGAGTGTAGAAGGTCATCAAACAGTGAGACAAGACATCAGTAACAACGTTCACCAGGAGTGTAGAAGGTCATCAAACAGTGAGACAAGACATCAGTAACAACGTTCACTAGGAG
The DNA here is from genome assembly GCF_004210375.1 of Tachypleus tridentatus. Lineage (NCBI taxonomy): Eukaryota > Metazoa > Arthropoda > Merostomata > Xiphosura > Limulidae > Tachypleus > Tachypleus tridentatus. The sequence goes on along the minus strand of NW_027467777.1, from coordinate 33,144,419 downwards.
TGTAGAAGGTCATCAAACAGTGAGACAAGACATCAGTAACAACGTTCACCAGGAGTGTAGAAGGTCATCAAACAGTGAGACAAGACATCAGTAACAACGTTCACCAGGAGTGTAGAAGGTCATCAAACAGTGAGACAAGACATCAGTAACAACGTTCACCAGGAGTGTAGAAGGTCATCAAACAGTGAGACAAGACATCAGTAACAACGTTCACCAGGAGTGTAGAAGGTCATCAACCAGTGAGACAAGACATCAGTAACAACGTTCACTAGGAGTGTAGTAGGTCATCAAACAGTGAGACAAAACATCAGTAACAACGTTCATCAGGAGTGTAGAAGGTCATCAAACAGTGAGACAAGACATCAGTAACAACGTTCACCAGGAGTGTAGAAGGTCATCAACCAGTGAGACAAGACATCAGTAACAACGTTCACTAGGAGTGTAGGTCATCAAACAGTGAGACAATGCATCAGTAACAACGTTCACTAGGAGTGTAATAGGTCATCAAAGAGTAACAACGTTGACTAGGAGTATAGAAGGTGATCAAACAGTGAGACAGGACATCAGTAACAACGTTCACTAGGAGTGTAGAAGGTCATCAAACAGTGAGACAAGACATCAGTAACAACGTTCACTAGGAGTGTAGAAAGTCATCAAACAGTGAGACAACACATCAGTAACAACGTTCACTAGGAGTGTAGAAGGTCATCAAACAGTGAGACAACACATCAGTAACAACGTTCACTAGGAGTGTAGAAGGTCATCAAACAGTGAGACAAAACATCAGTAACAACGTTCACCAGGAGTGTAGAAGGTCATCAAACAGTGAGACAAGACATCAGTAACAACGTTCACTAGGAGTGTAGGTCATCAAACAGTGAGACAAGACATCAGTAACAACGTTCACTAGGAGTGTAGAAGGTCATCAAACAGTGAGACAAGACATCAGTAACAACGTTCACTAGGAGTGTAGAAGGTCATCAAACAGTGAGACAAGACATCAGTAACAACGTTCACCAGGAGTGTAGAAGGTCATCAAACAGTGAGACAAGACATCAGTAACAACGTTCACCAGGAGTGTAAAGGTCATCAAACAGTGAGACAAGACATCAGTAACAACGTTCACTAGGAGTGTAGAAGGTCATCAAACAGTGAGACAAGACATCAGTAACAACGTTCACTAGGAGTGTAGAAGGTCATCAAACAGTGAGACAAGACATCAGTAACAACGTTCACCAGGAGTGTAGAAGGTCATCAAACAGTGAGACAAGACATCAGTAACAACGTTCATTAGGAGTGTAGAAGGTCATCAAACAGTGAGACAAGACATCAGTAACAACGTTCACCAGGAGTGTAGAAGGTCATCAAACAGTGAGACAAGACATCAGTAACAACGTTCACTAGGAGTGTAGAAGGTCATCAAACAGTGAGACAAGACATCAGTAACAACGTTCACTAGGAGTGTAGAAGGTCATCAAACAGTGAGACAAGACATCAGTAACAACGTTCACCAGGAGTGTAGAAGGTCATCAAACAGTGAGACAAGACATCAGTAACAACGTTCACTAGGAGTGTAGTGAAGGTCATCAAACAGTGAGACAAGACATCAGTAACAACGTTCACTAGGAGTGTAGAAGGTCATCAAACAGTGAGACAAGACATCAGTAACAACGTTCACCAGGAGTGTAGAAGGTCATCAAACAGTGAGACAAGACATCAGTAACAACGTTCACCAGGAGTGTAGAAGGTCATCAAACAGTGAGACAAGACATCAGTAACAACGTTCACTAGGAGTGTAGAAGGTCATCAAACAGTGAGACAAGACATCAGTAACAACGTTCACCAGGAGTGTAGAAGGTCATCAAACAGTGAGACAAGACATCAGTAACAACGTTCACCAGGAGTGTAGAAGGTCATCAAACAGTGAGACAAGACATCAGTAACAACGTTCACTAGGAGTGTAGAAGGTCATCAAACAGTGAGACAAGACATCAGTAACAACGTTCACTAGGAGTGTAGAAGGTCATCAAACAGTGAGACAAGACATCAGTAACAACGTTCACCAGGAGTGTAGAAGGTCATCAAACAGTGAGACAAGACATCAGTAACAACGTTCACTAGGAGTGTAGAAGGTCATCAAACAGTGAGACAAGACATCAGTAACAACGTTCACTAGGAGTGTAGAAGGTCATCAAACAGTGAGACAAGACATCAGTAACAACGTTCACCAGGAGTGTAGAAGGTCATCAAACAGTGAGACAAGACATCAGTAACAACGTTCACTAGGAGTGTAGAAGGTCATCAAACAGTGAGACAAGACATCAGTAACAACGTTCACTAGGAGTGTAGAAGGTCATCAAACAGTGAGACAAGACATCAGTAACAACGTTCACTAGGAGTGTAGAAGGTCATCAAACAGTGAGACAAGACATCAGTAACAACGTTCACTAGGAGTGTAGAAGGTCATCAAACAGTGAGACAAGACATCAGTAACAACGTTCACCAGGAGTGTAGAAGGTCATCAAACAGTGAGACAAGACATCAGTAACAACGTTCACTAGGAGTGTAGAAGGTCATCAAACAGTGAGACAAGACATCAGTAACAACGTTCACCAGGAGTGTAGAAGGTCATCAAACAGTGAGACAAGACATCAGTAACAACGTTCACCAGGAGTGTAGAAGGTCATCAAACAGTGAGACAAGACATCAGTAACAACGTTCACCAGGAGTGTAGAAGGTCATCAAACAGTGAGACAAGACATCAGTAACAACGTTCACTAGGAGTGTAGAAGGTCATCAAACAGTGAGACAAGACATCAGTAACAACGTTCACCAGGAGTGTAGAAGGTCATCAAACAGTGAGACAAGACATCAGTAACAACGTTCACCAGGAGTGTAGAAGGTCATCAAACAGTGAGACAAGACATCAGTAACAACGTTCACTAGGAGTGTAGAAGGTCATCAAACAGTGAGACAAGACATCAGTAACAACGTTCACTAGGAGTGTAGAAGGTCATCAAACAGTGAGACAAGACATCAGTAACAACGTTCACTAGGAGTGTAGAAGGTCATCAAACAGTGAGACAAGACATCAGTAACAACGTTCACTAGGAGTGTAGAAGGTCATCAAACAGTGAGACAAGACATCAGTAACAACGTTCACCAGGAGTGTAGAAGGTCATCAAACAGTGAGACAAGACATCAGTAACAACGTTCACTAGGAGTGTAGAAGGTCATCAAACAGTGAGACAAGACATCAGTAACAACGTTCACTAGGAGTGTAGAAGGTCATCAAACAGTGAGACAAGACATCAGTAACAACGTTCACTAGGAGTGTAGAAGGTCATCAAACAGTGAGACAAGACATCAGTAACAACGTTCACTAGGAGTGTAGAAGGTCATCAAACAGTGAGACAAGACATCAGTAACAACGTTCACTAGGAGTGTAGAAGGTCATCAAACAGTGAGACAAGACATCAGTAACAACGTTCACTAGGAGTGTAGAAGGTCATCAAACAGTGAGACAAGACATCAGTAACAACGTTCACTAGGAGTGTAGAAGGTCATCAAACAGTGAGACAAGACATCAGTAACAACGTTCACTAGGAGTGTAGAAGGTCATCAAACAGTGAGACAAGACATCAGTAACAACGTTCACCAGGAGTGTAGAAGGTCATCAAACAGTGAGACAAGACATCAGTAACAACGTTCACTAGGAGTGTAGAAGGTCATCAAACAGTGAGACAAGACATCAGTAACAACGTTCACTAGGAGTGTAGAAGGTCATCAAACAGTGAGACAAGACATCAGTAACAACGTTCACCAGGAGTGTAGAAGGTCATCAAACAGTGAGACAAGACATCAGTAACAACGTTCACTAGGAGTGTAGAAGGTCATCAAACAGTGAGACAAGACATCAGTAACAACGTTCACTAGGAGTGTAGAAGGTCATCAAACAGTGAGACAAGACATCAGTAACAACGTTCACTAGGAGTGTAGAAGGTCATCAAACAGTGAGACAAGACATCAGTAACAACGTTCACTAGGAGTGTAGAAGGTCATCAAACAGTGAGACAAGACATCAGTAACAACGTTCACCAGGAGTGTAGAAGGTCATCAAACAGTGAGACAAGACATCAGTAACAACGTTCACTAGGAGTGTAGAAGGTCATCAAACAGTGAGACAAGACATCAGTAACAACGTTCACTAGGAGTGTAGAAGGTCATCAAACAGTGAGACAAGACATCAGTAACAACGTTCACCAGGAGTGTAGAAGGTCATCAAACAGTGAGACAAGACATCAGTAACAACGTTCACCAGGAGTGTAGAAGGTCATCAAACAGTGAGACAAGACATCAGTAACAACGTTCACCAGGAGTGTAGAAGGTCATCAAACAGTGAGACAAGACATCAGTAACAACGTTCACTAGGAGTGTAGAAGGTCATCAAACAGTGAGACAAGACATCAGTAACAACGTTCACCAGGAGTGTAGAAGGTCATCAAACAGTGAGACAAGACATCAGTAACAACGTTCACCAGGAGTGTAGAAGGTCATCAAACAGTGAGACAAGACATCAGTAACAACGTTCACAGGAGTGTAGAAGGTCATCAGACATCCAGGAGTGTAGAAGGTCATCAAACAGTGAGACAAGACATCAGTAACAACGTTCACTAGGAGTGTAGAAGGTCATCAAACAGTGAGACAAGACATCAGTAACAACGTTCACTAGGAGTGTAGAAGGTCATCAAACAGTGAGACAAGACATCAGTAACAACGTTCACCAGGAGTGTAGAAGGTCATCAAACAGTGAGACAAGACATCAGTAACAACGTTCACTAGGAGTGTAGAAGGTCATCAAACAGTGAGACAAGACATCAGTAACAACGTTCACTAGGAGTGTAGAAGGTCATCAAACAGTGAGACAAGACATCAGTAACAACGTTCACTAGGAGTGTAGAAGGTCATCAAACAGTGAGACAAGACATCAGTAACAACGTTCACATCAAACAGTGAGACAAGTGTAGGAAGGTCATCAAACAGTGAGACAAGACATCAGTAACAACGTTCACTAGGAGTGTAGAAGGTCATCAAACAGTGAGACAAGACATCAGTAACAACGTTCACAGTGAGACAAGGAGTGTAGAAGGTCATCAAACAGTGAGACAAGACATCAGTAACAACGTTCACTAGGAGTGTAGAAGGTCATCAAACAGTGAGACAAGACATCAGTAACAACGTTCACTAGGAGTGTAGAAGGTCATCAAACAGTGAGACAAGACATCAGTAACAACGTTCACTAGGAGTGTAGAAGGTCATCAAACAGTGAGACAAGACATCAGTAACAACGTTCACTAGGAGTGTAGAAGGTCATCAAACAGTGAGACAAGACATCAGTAACAACGTTCACTAGGAGTGTAGAAGGTCATCAAACAGTGAGACAACACATCAGTAACAACGTTCACTAGGAGTGTAGAAGGTCATCAAACAGTGAGACAAGACATCAGTAACAACGTTCACCAGGAGTGTAGAAGGTCATCAAACAGTGAGACAAGACATCAGTAACAACGTTCACTAGGAGTGTAGAAGGTCATCAAACAGTGAGACAAGACATCAGTAACAACGTTCACCAGGAGTGTAGAAGGTCATCAAACAGTGAGACAAGACATCAGTAACAACGTTCACTAGGAGTGTAGAAGGTCATCAAACAGTGAGACAAGACATCAGTAACAACGTTCACTAGGAGTGTAGAAGGTCATCAAACAGTGAGACAAGACATCAGTAACAACGTTCACTAGGAGTGTAGAAGGTCATCAAACAGTGAGACAAGACATCAGTAACAACGTTCACCAGGAGTGTAGAAGGTCATCAAACAGTGAGACAAGACATCAGTAACAACGTTCACCAGGAGTGTAGAAGGTCATCAAACAGTGAGACAAGACATCAGTAACAACGTTCACTAGGAGTGTAGAAGGTCATCAAACAGTGAGACAAAACATCAGTAACAACGTTCACTAGGAGTGTAGAAGGTCATCAAACAGTGAGACAAGACATCAGTAACAACGTTCACCAGGAGTGTAGAAGGTCATCAAACAGTGAGACAAGACATCAGTAACAACGTTCACTAGGAGTGTAGAAGGTCATCAAACAGTGAGACAAGACATCAGTAACAACGTTCACCAGGAGTGTAGAAGGTCATCAAACAGTGAGACAAGACATCAGTAACAACGTTCACTAGGAGTGTAGAAGGTCATCAAACAGTGAGACAAGACATCAGTAACAAACGTTCACCAGGAGTGTAGAAGGTCATCAAACAGTGAGACAAGACATCAGTAACAACGTTCACTAGGAGTGTAGAAGGTCATCAAACAGTGAGACAAGACATCAGTAACAACGTTCACCAGGAGTGTAGAAGGTCATCAAACAGTGAGACAAGACATCAGTAACAACGTTCACCAGGAGTGTAGAAGGTCATCAAACAGTGAGACAAGACATCAGTAACAACGTTCACTAGGAGTGTAGAAGGTCATCAAACAGTGAGACAAGACATCAGTAACAACGTTCACTAGGAGTGTAGAAGATCATCAAACAGTGAGACAAAACATCAGTAACAACGTTCATCAGGAGTGTAGAAGGTCATCAAACAGTGAGACAAGACATCAGTAACAACGTTCACTAGGAGTGTAGAAGGTCATCAAACAGTGAGACAAGACATCAGTAACAACGTTCACTAGGAGTGTAGAAGGTCATCAAACAGTGAGACAAGACATCAGTAACAACGTTCACTAGGAGTGTAGAAGGTCATCAAACAGTGAGACAAGACATCAGTAACAACGTTCACTAGGAGTGTAGAAGGTCATCAAACAGTGAGACAAGACATCAGTAACAACGTTCACTAGGAGTGTAGAAGGTCATCAAACAGTGAGACAAGACATCAGTAACAACGTTCACTAGGAGTGTAGAAGGTCATCAAACAGTGAGACAAGACATCAGTAACAACGTTCACTAGGAGTGTAGAAGGTCATCAAACAGTGAGACAAGACATCAGTAACAACGTTCACTAGGAGTGTCAGTCATCAAACAGTGAGACAAGACATCAGTAACAACGTTCAGTAGGAGTGTAGAAGATCATCAAACAGTGAGACATGACATCAGTAACAACGTTCACTAGGAGTGTAGAAGGTCATCAAACAGTGAGACAAGACGTCAGTAACAACGTTCACTAGGAGTATAGAAGGTCATCAAACAGTGAGACAAGACATCAGTAACAACGTTCACTAGGAGTGTAGAAGGTCATCAAACAGTGAGACAAGACATCAGTAACAACGTTCACTAGGAGTGTAGAAGGTCATCAAACAGTGAGACAAGACATCAGTAACAACGTTCACCAGGAGTGTAGAAGGTCATCAAACAGTGAGACAAGACATCAGTAACAACGTTCACTAGGAGTGTAGAAGGTCATCAAACAGTGAGACAAGACATCAGTAACAACGTTCACTAGGAGTGTAGAAGGTCATCAAACAGTGAGACAAGACATCAGTAACAACGTTCACTAGGAGTGTAGAAGGTCATCAAACAGTGAGACAACACATCAGTAACAACGTTCACTAGGAGTGTAGAAGGTCATCAAACAGTGAGACAAGACATCAGTAACAACGTTCACCAGGAGTGTAGAAGGTCATCAAACAGTGAGACAAGACATCAGTAACAACGTTCACTAGGAGTGTAGAAGGTCATCAAACAGTGAGACAAGACATCAGTAACAACGTTCACTAGGAGTGTAGAAGGTCATCAAACAGTGAGACAAGACATCAGTAACAACGTTCACCAGGAGTGTAGAAGGTCATCAAACAGTGAGACAAGACATCAGTAACAACGTTCACCAGGAGTGTAGAAGGTCATCAAACAGTGAGACAAGACATCAGTAACAACGTTCACTAGGAGTGTAGGTCATCAAAAGGTCATCAACGTTCAGTGAGACAGTGAGACAAGACATCAGTAACAACGTTCACTAGGAGTGTAGAAGGTCATCAAACAGTGAGACAAGACATCAGTAACAACGTTCACTAGGAGTGTAGAAGGTCATCAAACAGTGAGACAAGACATCAGTAACAACGTTCACTAGGAGTGTAGAAGGTCATCAAACAGTGAGACAAGACATCAGTAACAACGTTCACTAGGAGTGTAGAAGGTCATCAAACAGTGAGACAAGACATCAGTAACAACGTTCACTAGGAGTGTAGAAGGTCATCAAACAGTGAGACAAGACATCAGTAACAACGTTCACTAGGAGTGTAGTCATCAAACAAGGTCATCAAACAGTGAGACAAGACATCAGTAACAACGTTCACTAGGAGTGTAGAAGGTCATCAAACAGTGAGACAAGACATCAGTAACAACGTTCACCAGGAGTGTAGAAGGTCATCAAACAGTGAGACAAGACATCAGTAACAACGTTCACTAGGAGTGTAGAAGGTCATCAAACAGTGAGACAAGACATCAGTAACAACGTTCACTAGGAGTGTAGAAGGTCATCAAACAGTGAGACAAGACATCAGTAACAACGTTCACTAGGAGTGTAGAAGGTCATCAAACAGTGAGACAAGACATCAGTAACAACGTTCACTAGGAGTGTAGAAGGTCATCAAACAGTGAGACAAGACATCAGTAACAACGTTCACTAGGAGTGTAGAAGGTCATCAAACAGTGAGACAAGACATCAGTAACAACGTTCACCAGGAGTGTAGAAGGTCATCAAACAGTGAGACAAGACATCAGTAACAACGTTCACTAGGAGTGTAGAAGGTCATCAAACAGTGAGACAAGACATCAGTAACAACGTTCACCAGGAGTGTAGAAGGTCATCAAACAGTGAGACAAGACATCAGTAACAACGTTCACTAGGAGTGTAGAAGGTCATCAAACAGTGAGACAAGACATCAGTAACAACGTTCACCAGGAGTGTAGAAGGTCATCAAACAGTGAGACAAGACATCAGTAACAACGTTCACCAGGAGTGTAGAAGGTCATCAAACAGTGAGACAAGACATCAGTAACAACGTTCACTAGGAGTGTAGAAGGTCATCAAACAGTGAGACAAGACATCAGTAACAACGTTCACTAGGAGTGTAGAAGGTCATCAAACAGTGAGACAAGACATCAGTAACAACGTTCACTAGGAGTGTAGAAGGTCATCAAACAGTGAGACAAGACATCAGTAACAACGTTCACCAGGAGTGTAGAAGGTCATCAAACAGTGAGACAAGACATCAGTAACAACGTTCACCAGGAGTGTAGAAGGTCATCAAACAGTGAGACAAGACATCAGTAACAACGTTCACTAGGAGTGTAGAAGGTCATCAAACAGTGAGACAAGACATCAGTAACAACGTTCACTAGGAGTGTAGAAGGTCATCAAACAGTGAGACAAGACATCAGTAACAACGTTCACTAGGAGTGTAGAAGGTCATCAAACAGTGAGACAAGACATCAGTAACAACGTTCACTAGGAGTGTAGAAGGTCATCAAACAGTGAGACAAGACATCAGTAACAACGTTCACTAGGAGTGTAGAAGGTCATCAAACAGTGAGACAAGACATCAGTAACAACGTTCACTAGGAGTGTAGAAGGTCATCAAACAGTGAGACAAGACATCAGTAACAACGTTCACTAGGAGTGTAGAAGGTCATCAAACAGTGAGACAAGACATCAGTAACAACGTTCACCAGGAGTGTAGAAGGTCATCAAACAGTGAGACAAGACATCAGTAACAACGTTCACTAGGAGTGTAGAAGGTCATCAAACAGTGAGACAAGACATCAGTAACAACGTTCACTAGGAGTGTAGAAGGTCATCAAACAGTGAGACAAGACATCAGTAACAACGTTCACTAGGAGTGTAGAAGGTCATCAAACAGTGAGACAACACATCAGTAACAACGTTCACTAGGAGTGTAGAAGGTCATCAAACAGTGAGACAAGACATCAGTAACAACGTTCACCAGGAGTGTAGAAGGTCATCAAACAGTGAGACAAGACATCAGTAACAACGTTCACTAGGAGTGTAGAAGGTCATCAAACAGTGAGACAAGACATCAGTAACAACGTTCACTAGGAGTGTAGAAGGTCATCAAACAGTGAGACAAGACATCAGTAACAACGTTCACCAGGAGTGTAGAAGGTCATCAAACAGTGAGACAAGACATCAGTAACAACGTTCACTAGGAGTGTAGAAGGTCATCAAACAGTGAGACAAGACATCAGTAACAACGTTCACTAGGAGTGTAGGTCATCAAAGGTCATCAAACAGTGAGACAAGACATCAGTAACAACGTTCACTAGGAGTGTAGAAGGTCATCAAACAGTGAGACAAGACATCAGTAACAACGTTCACTAGGAGTGTAGAAGGTCATCAAACAGTGAGACAAGACATCAGTAACAACGTTCACTAGGAGTGTAGAAGGTCATCAAACAGTGAGACAAGACATCAGTAACAACGTTCACTAGGAGTGTAGAAGGTCATCAAACAGTGAGACAAGACATCAGTAACAACGTTCACTAGGAGTGTAGAAGGTCATCAAACAGTGAGACAAGACATCAGTAACAACGTTCACCAGGAGTGTAGAAGGTCATCAAACAGTGAGACAAGACATCAGTAACAACGTTCACTAGGAGTGTAGAAGGTCATCAAACAGTGAGACAAGACATCAGTAACAACGTTCACTAGGAGTGTAGAAGGTCATCAAACAGTGAGACAAGACATCAGTAACAACGTTTCACTAGGAGTGTAGAAGGTCATCAAACAGTGAGACAAGACATCAGTAACAACGTTCACCAGGAGTGTAGAAGGTCATCAAACAGTGAGACAAGACATCAGTAACAACGTTCACTAGGAGTGTAGAAGGTCATCAAACAGTGAGACAAGACATCAGTAACAACGTTCACAAGGTCATCAAACAGTGAGACAAGACATCAGTAACAACGTTCACTAGGAGTGTAGAAGGTCATCAAACAGTGAGACAAGACATCAGTAACAACGTTCACTAGGAGTGTAGAAGGTCATCAAACAGTGAGACAAGACATCAGTAACAACGTTCACTAGGAGTGTAGAAGGTCATCAAACAGTGAGACAAGACATCAGTAACAACGTTCACTAGGAGTGTAGAAGGTCATCAAACAGTGAGACAAGACATCAGTAACAACGTTCACCAGGAGTGTAGAAGGTCATCAAACAGTGAGACAAGACATCAGTAACAACGTTCACTAGGAGTGTAGAAGGTCATCAAACAGTGAGACAAGACATCAGTAACAACGTTCACCAGGAGTGTAGAAGGTCATCAAACAGTGAGACAAGACATCAGTAACAACGTTCACTAGGAGTGTAGAAGGTCATCAAACAGTGAGACAAGACATCAGTAACAACGTTCACTAGGAGTGTAGAAGGTCATCAAACAGTGAGACAAGACATCAGTAACAACGTTCACCAGGAGTGTAGAAGGTCATCAAACAGTGAGACAAGACATCAGTAACAACGTTCACTAGGAGTGTAGAAGGTCATCAAACAGTGAGACAAGACATCAGTAACAACGTTCACTAGGAGTGTAGAAGGTCATCAAACAGTGAGACAAGACATCAGTAACAACGTTCACCAGGAGTGTAGAAGGTCATCAAACAGTGAGACAAGACATCAGTAACAACGTTCACTAGGAGTGTAGAAGGTCATCAAACAGTGAGACAAGACATCAGTAACAACGTTCACTAGGAGTGTAGAAGGTCATCAAACAGTGAGACAAGACATCAGTAACAACGTTCACAGTGAGGAGTGTAGAAGGTCATCAAACAGTGAGACAAGACATCAGTAACAACGTTCACTAGGAGTGTAGAAGGTCATCAAACAGTGAGACAAGACATCAGTAACAACGTTCACCAGGAGTGTAGAAGGTCATCAAACAGTGAGACAAGACATCAGTAACAACGTTCACCAGGAGTGTAGAAGGTCATCAAACAGTGAGACAAGACATCAGTAACAACGTTCACTAGGAGTGTAGAAGGTCATCAAACAGTGAGACAAGACATCAGTAACAACGTTCACTAGGAGTGTAGAAGGTCATCAAACAGTGAGACAAGACATCAGTAACAACGTTCACCAGGAGTGTAGAAGGTCATCAAACAGTGAGACAAGACATCAGTAACAACGTTCACCAGGAGTGTAGAAGGTCATCAAACAGTGAGACAAAACATCAGTAACAACGTTCACTCAGGAGTGTAGAAGGTCATCAAACAGTGAGACAAGACATCAGTAACAACGTTCACCAGGAGTGTAGAAGGTCATCAAACAGTGAGACAAGACATCAGTAACAACGTTCACCAGGAGTGTAGAAGGTCATCAAACAGTGAGACAAGACATCAGTAACAACGTTCACTAGGAGTGTAGAAGGTCATCAAACAGTGAGACAAGACATCAGTAACAACGTTCACTAGGAGTGTAGAAGGTCATCAAACAGTGAGACAAGACATCAGTAACAACGTTCACTAGGAGTGTAGAAGGTCATCAAACAGTGAGACAAGACATCAGTAACAACGTTCACTAGGAGTGTAGAAGGTCATCAAACAGTGAGACAAGACATCAGTAACAACGTTCACTAGGAGTGTAGAAGGTCATCAAACAGTGAGACAAGACATCAGTAACAACGTTCACTAGGAGTGTAGAAGGTCATCAAACAGTGAGACAAGACATCAGTAACAACGTTCATTAGGAGTGTAAAAGCTCATCAACCAGTAAGACAAGACATCACTAACAATGTTCACCAAAAGTGTAGAAGGTCATCAAACAGTGAGGCAAGACATAAATAACAACGTTCACTAGGAGTGTAGAAGGTCATCAAACAGTGAGACAAGACATCAGTAACAACGTTCACTAGGAGTGTAGAAGGTCATCAAACAGTGAGACAAGACATCAGTAACAACGTTCACTAGGAGTGTAGAAGGTCATCAAACAGTGAGACAAGACATCAGTAACAACGTTCACTAGGAGTGTAGAAGGTCATCAAACAGTGAGACAAGACATCAGTAACAACGTTCACCAGGAGTGTAGAAGGTCATCAAACAGTGAGACAAGACATCAGTAACAACGTTCACCAGGAGTGTAGAAGGTCATCAAACAGTGAGACAAGACATCAGTAACAACGTTCACTAGGAGTGTAGAAGGTCATCAAACAGTGAGACAAGACATCAGTAACAACGTTCACTAGGAGTGTAGAAGGTCATCAAACAGTGAGACAAGACATCAGTAACAACGTTCACCAGGAGTGTAGAAGGTCATCAAACAGTGAGACAAGACATCAGTAACAACGTTCACCAGGAGTGTAGAAGGTCATCAAACAGTGAGACAAGACATCAGTAACAACGTTCACTAGGAGTGTAGAAGGTCATCAAACAGTGAGACAAGACATCAGTAACAACGTTCACTAGGAGTGTAGAAGGTCATCAAACAGTGAGACAAGACATCAGTAACAACGTTCACTAGGAGTGTAGAAGGTCATCAAACAGTGAGACAAGACATCAGTAACAACGTTCACTAGGAGTGTAGAAGGTCATCAAACAGTGAGACAAGACATCAGTAACAACGTTCACTAGGAGTGTAGAAGGTCATCAAACAGTGAGACAAGACATCAGTAACAACGTTCACTAGGAGTGTAGAAGGTCATCAAACAGTGAGACAAGACATCAGTAACAACGTTCACTAGGAGTGTAGAAGGTCATCAAACAGTGAGACAAGACATCAGTAACAACGTTCACCAGGAGTGTAGAAGGTCATCAAACAGTGAGACAAGACATCAGTAACAACGTTCACTAGGAGTGTAGAAGGTCATCAAACAGTGAGACAAGACATCAGTAACAACGTTCACCAGGAGTGTAGAAGGTCATCAAACAGTGAGACAAGACATCAGTAACAACGTTCACTAGGAGTGTAGAAGGTCATCAAACAGTGAGACAAGACATCAGTAACAACGTTCACCAGGAGTGTAGAAGGTCATCAAACAGTGAGACAAGACATCAGTAACAACGTTCAAGGTCATCAAACAGTGAGACAAGACATCAGTAACAACGTTCACTAGGAGTGTAGAAGGTCATCAAACAGTGAGACAAGACATCAGTAACAACGTTCACTAGGAGTGTAGAAGGTCATCAAACAGTGAGACAAGACATCAGTAACAACGTTCACCAGGAGTGTAGAAGGTCATCAAACAGTGAGACAAGACATCAGTAACAACGTTCACTAGGAGTGTAGAAGGTCATCAAACAGTGAGACAAGACATCAGTAACAACGTTCACTAGGAGTGTAGAAGGTCATCAAACAGTGAGACAAGACATCAGTAACAACGTTCACTAGGAGTGTAGAAGGTCATCAAACAGTGAGACAAGACATCAGTAACAACGTTCACTAGGAGTGTAGAAGGTCATCAAACAGTGAGACAAGACATCAGTAACAACGTTCACCAGGAGTGTAGAAGGTCATCAAACAGTGAGACAAGACATCAGTAACAACGTTCACTAGGAGTGTAGAAGGTCATCAAACAGTGAGACAAGACATCAGTAACAACGTTCACTAGGAGTGTAGAAGGTCATCAAACAGTGAGACAAGACATCAGTAACAACGTTCACTAGGAGTGTAGAAGGTCATCAAACAGTGAGACAAGACATCAGTAACAACGTTCACCAGGAGTGTAGAAGGTCATCAAACAGTGAGACAAGACATCAGTAACAACGTTCACTAGAGTGTAGAAGGTCATCAAACAGTGAGACAAGACATCAGTAACAACGTTCAGGAGTGTAGAAGGTCATCAAACAGTGAGACAAGACATCAGTAACAACGTTCACTAGGAGTGTAGAAGGTCATCAAACAGTGAGACAAGACATCAGTAACAACGTTCACTAGGAGTGTAGAAGGTCATCAAACAGTGAGACAAGACATCAGTAACAACGTTCACCAGGAGTGTAGAAGGTCATCAAACAGTGAGACAAGACATCAGTAACAACGTTCACTAGGAGTGTAGAAGGTCATCAAAAAGTGAGACAAGACATCAGTAACAACGTTCACTAGGAGTGTAGAAGGTCATCAAACAGTGAGACAAGACATCAGTAACAACGTTCACTAGGAGTGTAGAAGGTCATCAAACAGTGAGACAAGACATCAGTAACAAACTAGGAGTGTAGAAGGTCGTTCACATCAGTAACAACGAGTGTAGAAGGTCATCAAACAGTGAGACAAGACATCAGTAACAACGTTCACTAGGAGTGTAGAAGGTCATCAAACAGTGAGACAAGACATCAGTAACAACGTTCACTAGGAGTGTAGAAGGTCATCAAACAGTGAGACAAGACATCAGTAACAACGTTCACTAGGAGTGTAGAAGGTCATCAAACAGTGAGACAAGACATCAGTAACAACGTTCACCAGGAGTGTAGAAGGTCATCAAACAGTGAGACAAGACATCAGTAACAACGTTCACTGAGGAGTGTAGAAGGTCATCAAACAGTGAGACAAGACATCAGTAACAACGTTCACCAGGAGTGTAGAAGGTCATCAAACAGTGAGACAAGACATCAGTAACAACGTTCACTAGGAGTGTAGAAGGTCATCAAACAGTGAGACAAGACATCAGTAACAACGTTCACCAGGAGTGTAGAAGGTCATCAAACAGTGAGACAAGACATCAGTAACAACGTTCACCAGGAGTGTAGAAGGTCATCAAACAGTGAGACAAGACATCAGTAACAACGTTCACTAGGAGTGTAGAAGGTCATCAAACAGTGAGACAAGACATCAGTAACAACGTTCACTAGGAGTGTAGAAGGTCATCAAACAGTGAGACAAGACATCAGTAACAACGTTCACTAGGAGTGTAGAAGGTCATCAAACAGTGAGACAAGACATCAGTAACAACGTTCACTAGGAGTGTAGAAGGTCATCAAACAGTGAGACAAGACATCAGTAACAACGTTCACCAGGAGTGTAGAAGGTCATCAAACAGTGAGACAAGACATCAGTAACAACGTTCACTAGGAGTGTAGAAGGTCATCAAACAGTGAGACAAGACATCAGTAACAACGTTCACCAGGAGTGTAGAAGGTCATCAAACAGTGAGACAAGACATCAGTAACAACGTTCACTAGGAGTGTAGAAGGTCATCAAACAGTGAGACAAGACATCAGTAACAACGTTCACCAGGAGTGTAGAAGGTCATCAAACAGTGAGACAAGACATCAGTAACAACGTTCACCAGGAGTGTAGAAGGTCATCAAACAGTGAGACAAGACATCAGTAACAACGTTCACTAGGAGTGTAGAAGGTCATCAAACAGTGAGACAAGACATCAGTAACAACGTTCACTAGGAGTGTAGAAGGTCATCAAACAGTGAGACAAGACATCAGTAACAACGTTCACTAGGAGTGTAGAAGGTCATCAAACAGTGAGACAAGACATCAGTAACAACGTTCACCAGGAGTGTAGAAGGTCATCAAACAGTGAGACAAGACATCAGTAACAACGTTCACCAGGAGTGTAGAAGGTCATCAAACAGTGAGACAAGACATCAGTAACAACGTTCACTAGGAGTGTAGAAGGTCATCAAACAGTGAGACAAGACATCAGTAACAACGTTCACTAGGAGTGTAGAAGGTCATCAAACAGTGAGACAAGACATCAGTAACAACGTTCACTAGGAGTGTAGAAGGTCATCAAACAGTGAGACAAGACATCAGTAACAACGTTCACTAGGAGTGTAGAAGGTCATCAAACAGTGAGACAAGACATCAGTAACAACGTTCACTAGGAGTGTAGAAGGTCATCAAACAGTGAGACAAGACATCAGTAACAACGTTCACTAGGAGTGTAGAAGGTCATCAAACAGTGAGACAAGACATCAGTAACAACGTTCACAGTGAGACAGGAGTGTAGAAGGTCATCAAACAGTGAGACAAGACATCAGTAACAACGTTCACTAGGAGTGTAGAAGGTCATCAAACAGTGAGACAAGACATCAGTAACAACGTTCACTAGGAGTGTAGAAGGTCATCAAACAGTGAGACAAGACATCAGTAACAACGTTCACTAGGAGTGTAGAAGGTCATCAAACAGTGAGGACATCAGTAACAACGTTCACTAGGAGTGTAGAAGGTCATCAAACAGTGAGACAAGACATCAGTAACAACGTTCACCAGGAGTGTAGAAGGTCATCAAACAGTGAGACAAGACATCAGTAACAACGTTCACCAGGAGTGTAGAAGGTCATCAAACAGTGAGACAAGACATCAGTAACAACGTTCACTAGGAGTGTAGGAGGTGTGAGAAGGTCATCAAACAGTGTAGAAGGTCATCAAACAAGACATCAGTAACAACGTTCACCAGGAGTGTAGAAGGTCATCAAACAGTGAGACAAGACATCAGTAACAACGTTCATTAGGAGTGTAGAAGGTCATCAAACAGTGAGACAAGACATCAGTAACAACGTTCACTAGGAGTGTAGAAGGTCATCAAACAGTGAGACAAGACATCAGTAACAACGTTCACTAGGAGTGTAGAAGGTCATCAAACAGTGAGACAAGACATCAGTAACAACGTTCACTAGGAGTGTAGAAGGTCATCAAACAGTGAGACAAGACATCAGTAACAACGTTCACTAGGAGTGTAGAAGGTCATCAAACAGTGAGACAAGACATCAGTAACAACGTTCACTAGGAGTGTAGAAGGTCATCAAACAGTGAGACAAGACATCAGTAACAACGTTCACCAGGAGTGTAGAAGGTCATCAAACAGTGAGACAAGACATCAGTAACAACGTTCACCAGGAGTGTAGAAGGTCATCAAACAGTGAGACAAGACATCAGTAACAACGTTCACTAGGAGTGTAGAAGGTCATCAAACAGTGAGACAAGACATCAGTAACAACGTTCACTAGGAGTGTAGAAGGTCATCAAACAGTGAGACAAGACATCAGTAACAACGTTCACTAGGAGTGTAGAAGGTCATCAAACAGTGAGACAAGACATCAGTAACAACGTTCACTAGGAGTGTAGAAGGTCATCAAACAGTGAGACAAGACATCAGTAACAACGTTCACCAGGAGTGTAGAAGGTCATCAAACAGTGAGACAAGACATCAGTAACAACGTTCACTAGGAGTGTAGAAGGTCATCAAACAGTGAGACAAGACATCAGTAACAACGTTCACTAGGAGTGTAGAAGGTCATCAAACAGTGAGTCAGTAACAACGTTCACAGGAGTGTAGAAGGTCATCATCAGTGAACACATCAGTAACAACGTTAGGAGTGTAGAAGGTCATCAAACAGTGAGACAAGACATCAGTAACAACGTTCACCAGGAGTGTAGAAGGTCATCAAACAGTGAGACAAGACATCAGTAACAACGTTCACTAGGAGTGTAGAAGGTCATCAAACAGTGAGACAAGACATCAGTAACAACGTTCACTAGGAGTGTAGAAGGTCATCAAACAGTGAGACAAGACATCAGTAACAACGTTCACTAGGAGTGTAGAAGGTCATCAAACAGTGAGACAAGACATCAGTAACAACGTTCACTAGGAGTGTAGAAGGTCATCAAACAGTGAGACAAGACATCAGTAACAACGTTCACTAGGAGTGTAGAAGGTCATCAAACAGTGAGACAAGACATCAGTAACAACGTTCACCAGGAGTGTAGAAGGTCATCAAACAGTGAGACAAGACATCAGTAACAACGTTCACTAGGAGTGTAGAAGGTCATCAAACAGTGAGACAAGACATCAGTAACAACGTTCACCAGGAGTGTAGAAGGTCATCAAACAGTGAGACAAGACATCAGTAACAACGTTCACTAGGAGTGTAGAAGGTCATCAAACAGTGAGACAAGACATCAGTAACAACGTTCACCAGGAGTGTAGAAGGTCATCAAACAGTGAGACAAGACATCAGTAACAACGTTCACCAGGAGTGTAGAAGGTCATCAAACAGTGAGACAAGACATCAGTAACAACGTTCACTAGGAGTGTAGAAGGTCATCAAACAGTGAGACAAGACATCAGTAACAACGTTCACTAGGAGTGTAGAAGGTCATCAAACAGTGAGACAAGACATCAGTAACAACGTTCACCAGGAGTGTAGAAGGTCATCAAACAGTGAGACAAGACATCAGTAACAACGTTCACAAACAGGAGTGTACGTTCAAGGTCATCAAACAGTGAGACAAGACATCAGTAACAACGTTCACTAGGAGTGTAGAAGGTCATCAAACAGTGAGACAAGACATCAGTAACAACGTTCACTAGGAGTGTAGAAGGTCATCAAACAGTGAGACAAGACATCAGTAACAACGTTCACTAGGAGTGTAGAAGGTCATCAAACAGTGAGACAAGACATCAGTAACAACGTTCACTAGGAGTGTAGAAGGTCATCAAACAGTGAGACAAGACATCAGTAACAACGTTCACTAGGAGTGTAGAAGGTCATCAAACAGTGAGACAAGACATCAGTAACAACGTTCACTAGGAGTGTAGAAGGTCATCAAACAGTGAGACAAGACATCAGTAACAACGTTCACTAGGAGTGTAGAAGGTCATCAAACAGTGAGACAAGACATCAGTAACAACGTTCACTAGGAGTGTAGAAGGTCATCAAACAGTGAGACAAGACATCAGTAACAACGTTCAGGAGTGTAGAAGGTCATCAAACAGTGAGACAAGACATCAGTAACAACGTTCACTAGGAGTGTAGAAGGTCATCAAACAGTGAGACAAGACATCAGTAACAACGTTCACTAGGAGTGTAGAAGGTCATCAAACAGTGAGACAAGACATCAGTAACAACGTTCACCAGGAGTGTAGAAGGTCATCAAACAGTGAGACAAGACATCAGTAACAACGTTCACCAGGAGTGTAGAAGGTCATCAAACAGTGAGACAAGACATCAGTAACAACGTTCACTAGGAGTGTAGAAGGTCATCAAACAGTGAGACAAGACATCAGTAACAACGTTCACTAGGAGTGTAGAAGGTCATCAAACAGTGAGACAAGACATCAGTAACAACGTTCACTAGGAGTGTAGAAGGTCATCAAACAGTGAGACAAGACATCAGTAACAACGTTCACTAGGAGTGTAGAAGGTCATCAAACAGTGAGACAAGACATCAGTAACAACGTTCACTAGGAGTGTAGAAGGTCATCAAACAGTGGACATCAGTAACATCAAACAGTGAGACAAGACATCAGTAACAACGTTCACTAGAGTGTAGAAGGTCATCAAACAGTGAGACAAGACATCAGTAACAACGTTCACCAGGAGTGTAGAAGGTCATCAAACAGTGAGACAAGACATCAGTAACAACGTTCACCAGGAGTGTAGAAGGTCATCAAACAGTGAGACAAGACATCAGTAACAACGTTCACTAGGAGTGTAGAAGGTCATCAAACAGTGAGACAAGACATCAGTAACAACGTTCACCAGGAGTGTAGAAGGTCATCAAACAGTGAGACAAGACATCAGTAACAACGTTCACTAGGAGTGTAGAAGGTCATCAAACAGTGAGACAAGACATCAGTAACAACGTTCACCAGGAGTGTAGAAGGTCATCAAACAGTGAGACAAGACATCAGTAACAACGTTCACTAGGAGTGTAGAAGGTCATCAAACAGTGAGACAAGACATCAGTAACAACGTTCACTAGGAGTGTAGAAGGTCATCAAACAGTGAGACAACACATCAGTAACAACGTTCACTAGGAGTATAGACGGTCATCAAACAGTGAGACAAGACATCAGTAACAACGTTCACCAGGAGTGTAGAAGGTCATCAAACAGTGAGACAAGACATCAGTAACAACGTTCACTAGGAGTGTAGACAAGGTCATCAAACAGTGAGACAAGACATCAGTAACAACGTTCACCAGGAGTGTAGAAGGTCATCAAACAGTGAGACAAGACATCAGTAACAACGTTCACTAGGAGTGTAGAAGGTCATCAAACAGTGAGACAAGACATCAGTAACAACGTTCACTAGGAGTGTAGAAGGTCATCAAACAGTGAGACAAGACATCAGTAACAACGTTCACCAGGAGTGTAGAAGGTCATCAAACAGTGAGACAAGACATCAGTAACAAGAGGTCATCAGTGAACAAACATCAGTAACAACGTTCACTAGGAGTGTAGAAGGTCATCAAACAGTGAGACAAGACATCAGTAACAACGTTCACTAGGAGTGTAGAAGGTCATCAAACAGTGAGACAAGACATCAGTAACAACGTTCACCAGGAGTGTAGAAGGTCATCAAACAGTGAGACAAGACATCAGTAACAACGTTCACTAGGAGTGTAGAAGGTCATCAAACAGTGAGACAAGACATCAGTAACAACGTTCACTAGGAGTGTAGAAGGTCATCAAACAGTGAGACAAGACATCAGTAACAACGTTCACCAGGAGTGTAGAAGGTCATCAAACAGTGAGACAAGACATCAGTAACAACGTTCACTAGGAGTGTAGAAGGTCATCAAACAGTGAGACAAGACATCAGTAACAACGTTCACTAGGAGTGTAGAAGGTCATCAAACAGTGAGACAAGACATCAGTAACAACGTTCACTAGGAGTGTAGAAGGTCATCAAACAGTGAGACAAGACATCAGTAACAACGTTCACTAGGAGTGTAGAAGGTCATCAAACAGTGAGACAAGACATCAGTAACAACGTTCACTAGGAGTGTAGAAGGTCATCAAACAGTGAGACAAGACATCAGTAACAACGTTCACAAGTGTAGAAGGTCATCAGTAACAACGTTCACCAGGAGTGTAGAAGGTCATCAAACAGTGAGACAAGACATCAGTAACAACGTTCACCAGGAGTGTAGAAGGTCATCAAACAGTGAGACAAGACATCAGTAACAACGTTCACCAGGAGTGTAGAAGGTCATCAAACAGTGAGACAAGACATCAGTAACAACGTTCACGTTAGGAGTGTAGAAGGTCATCAAACAGTGAGACAAGACATCAGTAACAACGTTCACCAGGAGTGTAGAAGGTCATCAAACAGTGAGACAAGACATCAGTAACAACGTTCACCAGGAGTGTAGAAGGTCATCAAACAGTGAGACAAGACATCAGTAACAACGTTCACTAGGAGTGTAGAAGGTCATCAAACAGTGAGACAAGACATCAGTAACAACGTTCACCAGGAGTGTAGAAGGTCATCAAACAGTGAGACAAGACATCAGTAACAACGTTCACTAGGAGTGTAGAAGGTCATCAAACAGTGAGACAAGACATCAGTAACAACGTTCACAGTGAGACAAGACATCAGTAACAACGTTCACTAGGAGTGTAGAAGGTCATCAAACAGTGAGACAAGACATCAGTAACAACGTTCACTAGGAGTGTAGAAGGTCATCAAACAGTGAGACAAGACATAGTAACAACGTTCAACGTTAGGAGTGTAGAAGGTCATCAAACAGTGAGACAAGACATCAGTAACAACGTTCACTAGGAGTGTAGAAGGTCATCAAACAGTGAGACAAGACATCAGTAACAACGTTCACTAGGAGTGTAGAAGGTCATCAAACAGTGAGACAAGACATCAGTAACAACGTTCACTAGGAGTGTAGAAGGTCATCAAACAGTGAGACAAGACATCAGTAACAACGTTCACTAGGAGTGTAGAAGGTCATCAAACAGTGAGACAAGACATCAGTAACAACGTTCACTAGGAGTGTAGAAGGTCATCAAACAGTGAGACAAGACATCAGTAACAACGTTCACTAGGAGTGTAGAAGGTCATCAAACAGTGAGACAAGACATCAGTAACAACGTTCACTAGGAGTGTAGAAGGTCATCAAACAGTGAGACAAGACATCAGTAACAACGTTCACTAGGAGTGTAGAAGGTCATCAAACAGTGAGACAAGACATCAGTAACAACGTTCACTAGGAGTGTAGAAGGTCATCAAACAGTGAGACAAGACATCAGTAACAACGTTCACTAGGAGTGTAGAAGGTCATCAAACAGTGAGACAAGACATCAGTAACAACGTTCACTAGGAGTGTAGAAGGTCATCAAACAGTGAGACAAGACATCAGTAACAACGTTCACCAGGAGTGTAGAAGGTCATCAAACAGTGAGACAAGACATCAGTAACAACGTTCACCAGGAGTGTAGAAGGTCATCAAACAGTGAGACAAGACATCAGTAACAACGT
Source organism: Tachypleus tridentatus (assembly GCF_004210375.1). Lineage (NCBI taxonomy): Eukaryota > Metazoa > Arthropoda > Merostomata > Xiphosura > Limulidae > Tachypleus > Tachypleus tridentatus. Next base: position 33,121,187 of record NW_027467777.1, on the reverse strand, counting down.
TCACCAGGAGTGTAGAAGGTCATCAAACAGTGAGACAAGACATCAGTAACAACGTTCACTAGGAGTGTAGAAGGTCATCAAACAGTGAGACAAGACATCAGTAACAACGTTCACTAGGAGTGTAGAAGGTCATCAAACAGTGAGACAAGACATCAGTAACAACGTTCACTAGGAGTGTAGAAGGTCATCAAACAGTGAGACAAGACATCAGTAACAACGTTCACTAGGAGTGTAGAAGGTCATCAAACAGTGAGACAAGACATCAGTAACAACGTTCACCAGGAGTGTAGAAGGTCATCAAACAGTGAGACAAGACATCAGTAACAACGTTCACCAGGAGTGTAGAAGGTCATCAAACAGTGAGACAAGACATCAGTAACAACGTTCACTAGGAGTGTAGAAGGTCATCAAACAGTGAGACAAGACATCAGTAACAACGTTCACTAGGAGTGTAGAAGGTCATCAAACAGTGAGACAAGACATCAGTAACAACGTTCACTAGGAGTGTAGAAGGTCATCAAACAGTGAGACAAGACATCAGTAACAACGTTCACTAGGAGTGTAGAAGGTCATCAAACAGTGAGACAAGACATCAGTAACAACGTTCACCAGGAGTGTAGAAGGTCATCAAACAGTGAGACAAGACATCAGTAACAACGTTCACTAGGAGTGTAGAAGGTCATCAAACAGTGAGACAAGACATCAGTAACAACGTTCACTAGGAGTGTAGAAGGTCATCAAACAGTGAGACAAGACATCAGTAACAACGTTCACTAGGAGTGTAGAAGGTCATCAAACAGTGAGACAAGACATCAGTAACAACGTTCAGTAACAACGTTCACTAGGAGTGTAGAAGGTCATCAAACAGTGAGGCAAGACATCAGTAACAACGTTCACAGGAGTGTGGAAGGTCATCAAACAGTGAGACAAGACATCAGTAACAATGTTCACTAGGAGTGTAGGTCATCAAACAGTGAGTCAAGACATCAGTAACAACGTTCACCAGGAGTGTAGAAGGTCATCAAACAGTGAGACAAGACATCAGTAACAACGTTCACCAGGAGTGTAGAAGGTCATCAAACAGTGAGACAAGACATCAGTAACAACGTTCACTAGGAGTGTAGAAGGTCATCAAACAGTGAGACAAGACATCAGTAACAACGTTCACTAGGAGTGTAGAAGGTCATCAAACAGTGAGACAAGACATCAGTAACAACGTTCACTAGGAGTGTAGAAGGTCATCAAACAGTGAGACAAGACATCAGTAACAACGTTCACCAGGAGTGTAGAAGGTCATCAAACAGTGAGACAAGACATCAGTAACAACGTTCACCAGGAGTGTAGAAGGTCATCAAACAGTGAGACAAGACATCAGTAACAACGTTCACTAGGAGTGTAGAAGGTCATCAAACAGTGAGACAAGACATCAGTAACAACGTTCACTAGGAGTGTAGAAGGTCATCAAACAGTGAGACAAGACATCAGTAACAACGTTCACTAGGAGTGTAGAAGGTCATCAAACAGTGAGACAAGACATCAGTAACAACGTTCACTAGGAGTGTAGAAGGTCATCAAACAGTGAGACAAGACATCAGTAACAACGTTCACTAGGAGTGTAGAAGGTCATCAAACAGTGAGACAAGACATCAGTAACAACGTTCACTAGGAGTGTAGAAGGTCATCAAACAGTGAGACAAGACATCAGTAACAACGTTCACTAGGAGTGTAGAAGGTCATCAAACAGTGAGACAAGACATCAGTAACAACGTTCACTAGGAGTGTAGAAGGTCATCAAACAGTGAGACAAGACATCAGTAACAACGTTCACCAGGAGTGTAGAAGGTCATCAAACAGTGAGACAAGACATCAGTAACAACGTTCACCAGGAGTGTAGAAGGTCATCAAACAGTGAGACAAGACATCAGTAACAACGTTCACTAGGAGTGTAGAAGGTCATCAAACAGTGAGACAAGACATCAGTAACAACGTTCACTAGGAGTGTAGAAGGTCATCAAACAGTGAGACAAGACATCAGTAACAACGTTCACCAGGAGTGTAGAAGGTCATCAAACAGTGAGACAAGACATCAGTAACAACGTTCACCAGGAGTGTAGAAGGTCATCAAACAGTGAGACAAGACATCAGTAACAACGTTCACCAGGAGTGTAGAAGGTCATCAAACAGTGAGACAAGACATCAGTAACAACGTTCACCAGGAGTGTAGAAGGTCATCAAACAGTGAGACAAGACATCAGTAACAACGTTCACCAGGAGTGTAGAAGGTCATCAAACAGTGAGACAAGACATCAGTAACAACGTTCACTAGGAGTGTAGAAGGTCATCAAACAGTGAGACAAGACATCAGTAACAACGTTCACAGTGAGGACATCAGTGTTCACCAGGAGTAGAAGGTCATCAAACAGTGAGACAAGACATCAGTAACAACGTTCACCAGGAGTGTAGAAGGTCATCAAACAGTGAGACAAGACATCAGTAACAACGTTCACTAGGAGTGTAGAAGGTCATCAAACAGTGAGACAAGACATCAGTAACAACGTTCACTAGGAGTGTAGAAGGTCATCAAACAGTGAGACAAGACATCAGTAACAACGTTCACCAGGAGTGTAGAAGGTCATCAAACAGTGAGACAAGACATCAGTAACAACGTTCACTAGGAGTGTAGAAGGTCATCAAACAGTGAGACAAGACATCAGTAACAACGTTCACTAGGAGTGTAGAAGGTCATCAAACAGTGAGACAAGACATCAGTAACAACGTTCACTAGGAGTGTAGAAGGTCATCAAACAGTGAGACAAGACATCAGTAACAACGTTCACTAGGAGTGTAGAAGGTCATCAAACAGTGAGACAAGACATCAGTAACAACGTTCACTAGGAGTGTAGAAGGTCATCAAACAGTGAGACAAGACATCAGTAACAACGTTCACTAGGAGTGTAGAAGGTCATCAAACAGTGAGACAAGACATCAGTAACAACGTTCACCAGGAGTGTAGAAGGTCATCAAACAGTGAGACAAGACATCAGTAACAACGTTCACTAGGAGGAGGTCAAACAGTACAAAGGTCATCAAACAGTGAGACAAGACATCAGTAACAACGTTCACTAGGAGTGTAGAAGGTCATCAAACAGTGAGACAAGACATCAGTAACAACGTTCACTAGGAGTGTAGAAGGTCATCAAACAGTGAGACAAGACATCAGTAACAACGTTCACCAGGAGTGTAGAAGGTCATCAAACAGTGAGACAAGACATCAGTAACAACGTTCACTAGGAGTGTAGAAGGTCATCAAACAGTGAGACAAGACATCAGTAACAACGTTCACTAGGAGTGTAGAAGGTCATCAAACAGTGAGACAAGACATCAGTAACAAACGTTAGGAGTGTAGAAGGTCATCAAACAGTGAGACAAGACATCAGTAACAACGTTCACCAGGAGTGTAGAAGGTCATCAAACAGTGAGACAAGACATCAGTAACAACGTTCACCAGGAGTGTAGAAGGTCATCAAACAGTGAGACAAGACATCAGTAACAACGTTCACCAGGAGTGTAGAAGGTCATCAAACAGTGAGACAAGACATCAGTAACAACGTTCACTAGGAGTGTAGAAGGTCATCAAACAGTGAGACAAGACATCAGTAACAACGTTCACCAGGAGTGTAGAAGGTCATCAAACAGTGAGACAAGACATCAGTAACAACGTTCACCAGGAGTGTAGAAGGTCATCAAACAGTGAGACAAGACATCAGTAACAACGTTCACCAGGAGTGTAGAAGGTCATCAAACAGTGAGACAAGACATCAGTAACAACGTTCACTAGGAGTGTAGAAGGTCATCAAACAGTGAGACAAGACATCAGTAACAACGTTCACCAGGAGTAGAAGGTCATCAAACAGTGAGACAAGACATCAGTAACAACGTTCACTAGGAGTGTAGAAGGTCATCAAACAGTGAGACAAGACATCAGTAACAACGTTCACAGTGAGGAGTGTAGAAGGTCATCAAACAGTGAGACAAGACATCAGTAACAACGTTCACTAGGAGTGTAGAAGGTCATCAAACAGTGAGACAAGACATCAGTAACAACGTTCACTAGGAGTGTAGAAGGTCATCAAACAGTGAGACAAGACATCAGTAACAACGTTCACTAGGAGTGTAGAAGGTCATCAAACAGTGAGACAAGACATCAGTAACAACGTTCACCAGGAGTGTAGAAGGTCATCAAACAGTGAGACAAGACATCAGTAACAACGTTCACTAGGAGTGTAGAAGGTCATCAAACAGTGAGACAAGACATCAGTAACAACGTTCACTAGGAGTGTAGAAGGTCATCAAACAGTGAGACAAGACATCAGTAACAACGTTCACTAGGAGTGTAGAAGGTCATCAAACAGTGAGACAAGACATCAGTAACAACGTTCACTAGGAGTGTAGAAGGTCATCAAACAGTGAGACAAGACATCAGTAACAACGTTCACCAGGAGTGTAGAAGGTCATCAAACAGTGAGACAAGACATCAGTAACAACGTTCACCAGGAGTGTAGAAGGTCATCAAACAGTGAGACAAGACATCAGTAACAACGTTCACCAGGAGTGTAGAAGGTCATCAAACAGTGAGACAAGACATCAGTAACAACGTTCACTAGGAGTGTAGAAGGTCATCAAACAGTGAGACAAGACATCAGTAACAACGTTCACTAGGAGTGTAGAAGGTCATCAAACAGTGAGACAAGACATCAGTAACAACGTTCACTAGGAGTGTAGAAGGTCATCAAACAGTGAGACAAGACATCAGTAACAACGTTCACCAGGAGTGTAGAAGGTCATCAAACAGTGAGACAAGACATCAGTAACAACGTTCACTAGGAGTGTAGAAGGTCATCAAACAGTGAGACAAGACATCAGTAACAACGTTCACCAGGAGTGTAGAAGGTCATCAAACAGTGAGACAAGACATCAGTAACAACGTTCACTAGGAGTGTAGAAGGTCATCAAACAGTGAGACAAGACATCAGTAACAACGTTCACCAGGAGTGTAGAAGGTCATCAAACAGTGAGACAAGACATCAGTAACAACGTTCACTAGGAGTGTAGAAGGTCATCAAACAGTGAGACAAGACATCAGTAACAACGTTCACTAGGAGTGTAGAAGGTCATCAAACAGTGAGACAAGACATCAGTAACAACGTTCACCAGGAGTGTAGTCATCAAACAAGGTCATCAAACAGTGAGACAAGACAACATCAGTAACAACGTTCACAGTGAGACAAGACATCAGTAACAAGTGTAGAAGGTCATCAAACAGTGAGACAAGACATCAGTAACAACGTTCACTAGGAGTGTAGAAGGTCATCAAACAGTGAGACAAGACATCAGTAACAACGTTCACTAGGAGTGTAGTCATCAAACAGTGAGTAACAAACAACAGTGAGACATCAGTAACAACGTTCACTAGGAGTGTAGAAGGTCATCAAACAGTGAGACAAGACATCAGTAACAACGTTCACTAGGAGTGTAGAAGGTCATCAAACAGTGAGACAAGACATCAGTAACAACGTTCACTAGGAGTGTAGAAGGTCATCAAACAGTGAGACAAGACATCAGTAACATCAGTCAAACAGTGAGACAAGACATCAGTAACAACGTTCACCAGGAGTGTAGAAGGTCATCAAACAGTGAGACAAGACATCAGTAACAACGTTCACCAGGAGTGTAGAAGGTCATCAAACAGTGAGACAAGACATCAGTAACAACGTTCACCAGGAGTGTAGTCATCAAACAAGGTCATCAAACAGTGAGACAAGACATCAGTAACAACGTTCACCAGGAGTGTAGAAGGTCATCAACCAGTAAGACAAGACATCAGTAACAACGTTCACTAGGAGTGTAGAAGGTCATCAAACAGTGAGACAAGACATCAGTAACAACGTTCACTAGGAGTGTAGAAGGTCATCAAACAGTGAGACAAGACATCAGTAACAACGTTCACTAGGAGTGTAGGTCATCAAACAGTGAGACAATACATCAGTAACACCTAGGAGTGTAGAAGGTCATCAAACAGTGAGACAAGACATCAGTAACAACGTTCACAGTGAGGAGTGTAGAGTGTAGAAGGTCATCAAACAGTGAGACAAGACATCAGTAACAACGTTCACCAGGAGTGTAGAAGGTCATCAAACAGTGAGACAAGACATCAGTAACAACGTTCACCAGGAGTGTAGAAGGTCATCAAACAGTGAGACAAGACATCAGTAACAACGTTCACCAGGAGTGTAGAAGGTCATCAAACAGTGAGACAAGACATCAGTAACAACGTTCACTAGGAGTGTAGAAGGTCATCAAACAGTGAGACAAGACATCAGTAACAACGTTCACCAGGAGTGTAGAAGGTCATCAAACAGTGAGACAAGACATCAGTAACAACGTTCACCAGGAGTGTAGAAGGTCATCAAACAGTGAGACAAGACATCAGTAACAACGTTCACCAGGAGTGTAGAAGGTCATCAAACAGTGAGACAAGACATCAGTAACAACGTTCACTAGGAGTGTAGAAGGTCATCAAACAGTGAGACAAGACATCAGTAACAACGTTCACCAGGAGTGTAGAAGGTCATCAAACAGTGAGACAAGACATCAGTAACAACGTTCACAAGACATCAGTAACAACGTTCACTAGGAGTGTAGAAGGTCATCAAACAGTGAGACAAGACATCAGTAACAACGTTCACTAGGAGTGTAGAAGGTCATCAAACAGTGAGACAACACATCAGTAACAACGTTCACTAGGAGTGTAGAAGGTCATCAAACAGTGAGACAAGACATCAGTAACAACGTTCACTAGGAGTGTAGAAGGTCATCAAACAGTGAGACAAGACATCAGTAACAACGTTCACTAGGAGTGTAGAAGGTCATCAAACAGTGAGACAACACATCAGTAACAACGTTCACTAGGAGTGTAGAAGGTCATCAAACAGTGAGACAAGACATCAGTAACAACGTTCACTAGGAGTGTAGAAGGTCATCAAACAGTGAGACAAGACATCAGTAACAACGTTCACCAGGAGTGTAGAAGGTCATCAAACAGTGAGACAAGACATCAGTAACAACGTTCACTAGGAGTGTAGAAGGTCATCAAACAGTGAGACAATACATCAGTAACAACGTTCACCAGGAGTGTAGAAGGTCATCAAACAGTGAGACAAGACATCAGTAACAACGTTCACTAGGAGTGTAGAAGGTCATCAAACAGTGAGACAAGACATCAGTAACAACGTTCACTAGGAGTGTAGAAGGTCATCAAACAGTGAGACAAGACATCAGTAACAACGTTCACTAGGAGTGTAGAAGGTCATCAAACAGTGAGACAAGACATCAGTAACAACGTTCACTAGGAGTGTAGAAGGTCATCAAACAGTGAGACAAGACATCAGTAACAACGTTCACCAGGAGTGTAGAAGGTCATCAAACAGTGAGACAAGACATCAGTAACAACGTTCACCAGGAGTGTAGAAGGTCATCAAACAGTGAGACAAGACATCAGTAACAACGTTCACTAGGAGTGTAGAAGGTCATCAAACAGTGAGACAAGACATCAGTAACAACGTTCACTAGGAGTGTAGAAGGTCATCAAACAGTGAGACAAGACATCAGTAACAACGTTCACTAGGAGTGTAGAAGGTCATCAAACAGTGAGACAAGACATCAGTAACAACGTTCACTAGGAGTGTAGAAGGTCATCAAACAGTGAGACAAGACATCAGTAACAACGTTCACTAGGAGTGTAGAAGGTCATCAAACAGTGAGACAAGACATCAGTAACAACGTTCACCAGGAGTGTAGAAGGTCATCAAACAGTGAGACAAGACATCAGTAACAACGTTCACTAGGAGTGTAGAAGGTCATCAAACAGTGAGACAAGACATCAGTAACAACGTTCACTAGGAGTGTAGAAGGTCATCAAACAGTGAGACAAGACATCAGTAACAACGTTCACCAGGAGTGTAGAAGGTCATCAAACAGTGAGACAAGACATCAGTAACAACGTTCACCAGGAGTGTAGAAGGTCATCAAACAGTGAGACAAGACATCAGTAACAACGTTCACCAGGAGTGTAGAAGGTCATCAAACAGTGAGACAAGACATCAGTAACAACGTTCACTAGGAGTGTAGAAGGTCATCAAACAGTGAGACAAGACATCAGTAACAACGTTCACTAGGAGTGTAGAAGGTCATCAAACAGTGAGACAAGACATCAGTAACAACGTTCACCAGGAGTGTAGAAGGTCATCAAACAGTGAGACAAGACATCAGTAACAACGTTCACTAGGAGTGTAGAAGGTCATCAAACAGTGAGACAAGACATCAGTAACAACGTTCACTAGGAGTGTAGAAGGTCATCAAACAGTGAGACAAGACATCAGTAACAACGTTCACCAGGAGTGTAGAAGGTCATCAAACAGTGAGACAAGACATCAGTAACAACGTTCACTAGGAGTGTAGAAGGTCATCAAACAGTGAGACAAGACATCAGTAACAACGTTCACTAGGAGTGTAGAAGGTCATCAAACAGTGAGACAAGACATCAGTAACAACGTTCACTAGGAGTGTAGAAGGTCATCAAACAGTGAGACAAGACATCAGTAACAACGTTCACTAGGAGTGTAGAAGGTCATCAAACAGTGAGACAAGACATCAGTAACAACGTTCACTAGGAGTGTAGAAGGTCATCAAACAGTGAGACAAGACATCAGTAACAACGTTCACCAGGAGTGTAGAAGGTCATCAAACAGTGAGACAAGACATCAGTAACAACGTTCACCAGGAGTGTAGAAGGTCATCAAACAGTGAGACAAGACATCAGTAACAACGTTCACTAGGAGTGTAGAAGGTCATCAAACAGTGAGACAAGACATCAGTAACAACGTTCACTAGGAGTGTAGAAGGTCATCAAACAGTGAGACAAGACATCAGTAACAACGTTCACTAGGAGTGTAGAAGGTCATCAAACAGTGAGACAAGACATCAGTAACAACGTTCACTAGGAGTGTAGAAGGTCATCAAACAGTGAGACAAGACATCAGTAACAACGTTCACCAGGAGTGTAGAAGGTCATCAAACAGTGAGACAAGACATCAGTAACAACGTTCACTAGGAGGAGGTGTAGAAGGTCATCAACCAGTGAGACAAGACATCAGTAACATCGTTCACAGAGAGTGTAGAAGGTCATCAAACAGTGAGACAAAACATCAATAACAACGTTCACCAGGAGTGTAGAAGGTCATCAAACAGTGAGACAAGACATCAGTAACAACGTTCACTAGGAGTGTAGAAGGTCATCAAACAGTGAGACAAGACATCAGTAACAACGTTCACCAGGAGTGTAGAAGGTCATCAAACAGTGAGACAAGACATCAGTAACAACGTTCACTAGGAGTGTAGAAGGTCATCAAACAGTGAGACAAGACATCAGTAACAACGTTCACTAGGAGTGTAGAAGGTCATCAAACAGTGAGACAAGACATCAGTAACAACGTTCACTAGGAGTGTAGAAGGTCATCAAACAGTGAGACAAGACATCAGTAACAACGTTCACCAGGAGTGTAGAAGGTCATCAAACAGTGAGACAAGACATCAGTAACAACGTTCACTAGGAGTGTAGAAGGTCATCAAACAGTGAGACAAGACATCAGTAACAACGTTCACCAGGAGTGTAGAAGGTCATCAAACAGTGAGACAAGACATCAGTAACAACGTTCACCAGGAGTGTAGAAGGTCATCAAACAGTGAGACAAGACATCAGTAACAACGTTCACCAGGAGTGTAGAAGGTCATCAAACAGTGAGACAAGACATCAGTAACAACGTTCACTAGGAGTGTAGAAGGTCATCAAACAGTGAGACAAGACATCAGTAACAACGTTCACCAGGAGTGTAGAAGGTCATCAAACAGTGAGACAAGACATCAGTAACAACGTTCACCAGGAGTGTAGAAGGTCATCAAACAGTGAGACAAGACATCAGTAACAACGTTCACTAGGAGTGTAGAAGGTCATCAAACAGTGAGACAAGACATCAGTAACAACGTTCACCAGGAGTGTAGAAGGTCATCAAACAGTGAGACAAGACATCAGTAACAACGTTCACTAGGAGTGTAGAAGGTCATCAAACAGTGAGACAAGACATCAGTAACAACGTTCACTAGGAGTGTAGAAGGTCATCAAACAGTGAGACAAGACATCAGTAACAACGTTCACTAGGAGTGTAGAAGGTCATCAAACAGTGAGACAAGACATCAGTAACAACGTTCACCAGGAGTGTAGAAGGTCATCAAACAGTGAGACAAGACATCAGTAACAACGTTCACCAGGAGTGTAGAAGGTCATCAAACAGTGAGACAAGACATCAGTAACAACGTTCACTAGGAGTGTAACAAGAAGGTCATCAAACAGTGAGACAAGACATCAGTAACAACGTTCACTAGGAGTGTAGAAGGTCATCAAACAGTGAGACAAGACATCAGTAACAACGTTCACTAGGAGTGTAGAAGGTCATCAAACAGTGAGACAAGACATCAGTAACAACGTTCACTAGGAGTGTAGAAGGTCATCAAACAGTGAGACAAGACATCAGTAACAACGTTCACTAGGAGTGTAGAAGGTCATCAAACAGTGAGACAAGACATCAGTAACAACGTTCACTAGGAGTGTAGAAGGTCATCAAACAGTGAGACAAGACATCAGTAACAACGTTCACTAGGAGTGTAGAAGGTCATCAAACAGTGAGACAAGACATCAGTAACAACGTTCACTAGGAGTGTAGAAGGTCATCAAACAGTGAGACAAGACATCAGTAACAACGTTCACCAGGAGTGTAGAAGGTCATCAAACAGTGAGACAAGACATCAGTAACAACGTTCAAACAGGAGTGTAGAAGGTCATCAAACAGTGAGACAAGACATCAGTAACAACGTTCACCAGGAGTGTAGAAGGTCATCAAACAGTGAGACAAGACATCAGTAACAACGTTCACCAGGAGTGTAGAAGGTCATCAAACAGTGAGACAAGACATCAGTAACAACGTTCACTAGGAGTGTAGAAGGTCATCAAACAGTGAGACAAAAGACATCAGTAACAACGTTCACTAGGAGTGTAGAAGGTCATCAAACAGTGAGACAAGACATCAGTAACAACGTTCACTAGGAGTGTAGAAGGTCATCAAACAGTGAGACAAAACATCAGTAACAACGTTCACCAGGAGTGTAGAAGGTCATCATCAGTAACAAACAGTGAGACAGTGAGACAAGACATCAGTAACAACGTTCACCAGGAGTGTAGAAGGTCATCAAACAGTGAGACAAGACATCAGTAACAACGTTCACCAGGAGTGTAGAAGGTCATCAAACAGTGAGACAAGACATCAGTAACAACGTTCACCAGGAGTGTAGAAGGTCATCAAACAGTGAGACAAGACATCAGTAACAACGTTCACCAGGAGTGTAGAAGGTCATCAAACAGTGAGACAAGACATCAGTAACAACGTTCACCAGGAGTGTAGAAGGTCATCAAACAGTGAGACAAGACATCAGTAACAACGTTCAGTAGGAGTGTAGAAGGTCATCAAACAGTGAGACAAGACATCAGTAACAACGTTCACTAGGAGTGTAGAAGGTCATCAAACAGTGAGACAAGACATCAGTAACAACGTTCACTAGGAGTGTAGAAGGTCATCAAACAGTGAGACAAGACATCAGTAACAACGTTCACCAGGAGTGTAGAAGGTCATCAAACAGTGAGACAAGACATCAGTAACAACGTTCACTAGGAGTGTAGAAGGTCATCAAACAGTGAGACAAGACATCAGTAACAACGTTAGGAGTGTAGAAGGTCATCAAACAGTGAGACAAGACATCAGTAACAACGTTCACCAGGAGTGTAGAAGGTCATCAAACAGTGAGACAAGACATCAGTAACAACGTTCACTAGGAGTGTAGAAGGTCATCAAACAGTGAGACAAGACATCAGTAACAACGTTCACTAGGAGTGTAGAAGGTCATCAAACAGTGAGACAAGACATCAGTAACAACGTTCACTAGGAGTGTAGAAGGTCATCAAACAGTGAGACAAGACATCAGTAACAACGTTCACCAGGAGTGTAGAAGGTCATCAAACAGTGAGACAAGACATCAGTAACAACGTTCACCAGGAGTGTAGAAGGTCATCAAACAGTGAGACAAGACATCAGTAACAACGTTCACCAGGAGTGTAGAAGGTCATCAAACAGTGAGACAAGACATCAGTAACAACGTTCACTAGGAGTGTAGAAGGTCATCAAACAGTGAGACAAGACATCAGTAACAACGTTCACTAGGAGTGTAGAAGGTCATCAAACAGTGAGACAAGACATCAGTAACAACGTTCACTAGGAGTGTAGAAGGTCATCAAACAGTGAGACAAGACATCAGTAACAACGTTCACTAGGAGTGTAGAAGGTCATCAAACAGTGAGACAAGACATCAGTAACAACGTTCACTAGGAGTGTAGAAGGTCATCAAACAGTGAGACAAGACATCAGTAACAACGTTCACTAGGAGTGTAGAAGGTCATCAAACAGTGAGACAAGACATCAGTAACAACGTTCACCAGGAGTGTAGAAGGTCATCAAACAGTGAGACAAGACATCAGTAACAACGTTCACTAGGAGTGTAGAAGGTCATCAAACAGTGAGACAAGACATCAGTAACAACGTTCACCAGGAGTGTAGAAGGTCATCAAACAGTGAGACAAGACATCAGTAACAACGTTCACCAGGAGTGTAGAAGGTCATCAAACAGTGAGACAAGACATCAGTAACAACGTTCACCAGGAGTGTAGAAGGTCATCAAACAGTGAGACAAGACATCAGTAACAACGTTCACCAGGAGTGTAGAAGGTCATCAAACAGTGAGACAAGACATCAGTAACAACGTTCACTAGGAGTGTAGAAGGTCATCAAACAGTGAGACAAGACATCAGTAACAACGTTCACCAGGAGTGTAGAAGGTCATCAAACAGTGAGACAAGACATCAGTAACAACGTTCACCAGGAGTGTAGAAGGTCATCAAACAGTGAGACAAGACATCAGTAACAACGTTCACTAGGAGTGTAGAAGGTCATCAAACAGTGAGACAAGACATCAGTAACAACGTTCACTAGGAGTGTAGAAGGTCATCAAACAGTGAGACAAGACATCAGTAACAACGTTCACCAGGAGTGTAGAAGGTCATCAAACAGTGAGACAAGACATCAGTAACAACGTTCACCAGGAGTGTAGAAGGTCATCAAACAGTGAGACAAGACATCAGTAACAACGTTCACCAGGAGTGTAGAAGGTCATCAAACAGTGAGACAAGACATCAGTAACAACGTTCACCAGGAGTGTAGAAGGTCATCAAACAGTGAGACAAGACATCAGTAACAACGTTCACTAGGAGTGTAGAAGGTCATCAAACAGTGAGACAAGTAACATCAGTAACAACGTTCACGTTAGGAGTGTAGAAGGTCATCAAACAGTGAGACAAGACATCAGTAACAACGTTCACTAGGAGTGTAGAAGGTCATCAAACAGTGAGACAAGACATCAGTAACAACGTTCACTAGGAGTGTAGAAGGTCATCAAACAGTGAGACAAGACATCAGTAACAACGTTCACTAGGAGTGTAGAAGGTCATCAAACAGTGAGACAAGACATCAGTAACAACGTTCACTAGGAGTGAAGAAGGTCATCAAACAGTGAGACAAGACATCAGTAACAACGTTCACTAGGAGTGTAGAAGGTCATCAAACAGTGAGACAAGACATCAGTAACAACGTTCACTAGGAGTGTAGAAGGTCATCAAACAGTGAGACAAGACATCAGTAACAACGTTCACTAGGAGTGTAGAAGGTCATCAAACAGTGAGACAAGACATCAGTAACAACGTTCACCAGGAGTGTAGAAGGTCATCAAACAGTGAGACAAGACATCAGTAACAACGTTCACCAGGAGTGTAGAAGGTCATCAAACAGTGAGACAAGACATCAGTAACAACGTTCACTAGGAGTGTAGAAGGTCATCAAACAGTGAGACAAGACATCAGTAACAACGTTCACCAGGAGTGTAGAAGGTCATCAAACAGTGAGACAAGACATCAGTAACAACGTTCACTAGGAGTGTAGAAGGTCATCAAACAGTGAGACAAGACATCAGTAACAACGTTCACTAGGAGTGTAGAAGGTCATCAAACAGTGAGACAAGACATCAGTAACAACGTTCACTAGGAGTGTAGAAGGTCATCAAACAGTGAGACAACACATCAGTAACAACGTTCACTAGGAGTGTAGACGGTCATCAAACAGTGAGACAAGACATCAGTAACAACGTTCACCAGGAGTGTAGAAGGTCATCAAACAGTGAGACAAGACATCAGTAACAACGTTCACCAGGAGTGTAGAAGGTCATCAAACAGTGAGACAAGACATCAGTAACAACGTTCACTAGGAGTGTAGAAGGTCATCAAACAGTGAGACAAGACATCAGTAACAACGTTCACCAGGAGTGTAGAAGGTCATCAAACAGTGAGACAAGACATCAGTAACAACGTTCACTAGGAGTGTAGAAGGTCATCAAACAGTGAGACAAGACATCAGTAACAACGTTCACTAGGAGTGTAGAAGGTCATCAAACAGTGAGACAAGACATCAGTAACAACGTTCACCAGGAGTGTAGAAGGTCATCAAACAGTGAGACAAGACATCAGTAACAACGTTCACTAGGAGTGTAGAAGGTCATCAAACAGTGAGACAAGACATCAGTAACAACGTTCACTAGGAGTGTAGAAGGTCATCAAACAGTGAGACAAGACATCAGTAACAACGTTCACTAGGAGTGTAGAAGGTCATCAAACAGTGAGACAAGACATCAGTAACAACGTTCACTAGGAGTGTAGAAGGTCATCAAACAGTGAGACAAGACATCAGTAACAACGTTCACCAGGAGTGTAGAAGGTCATCAAACAGTGAGACAAGACATCAGTAACAACGTTCACCAGGAGTGTAGAAGGTCATCAAACAGTGAGACAAGACATCAGTAACAACGTTCACCAGGAGTGTAGAAGGTCATCAAACAGTGAGACAAGACATCAGTAACAACGTTCACCAGGAGTGTAGAAGGTCATCAAACAGTGAGACAAGACATCAGTAACAACGTTCACCAGGAGTGTAGAAGGTCATCAAACAGTGAGACAAGACATCAGTAACAACGTTCACCAGGAGTGTAGAAGGTCATCAAACAGTGAGACAAGACATCAGTAACAACGTTCACCAGGAGTGTAGAAGGTCATCAAACAGTGAGACAAGACATCAGTAACAACGTTCACTAGGAGTGTAGAAGGTCATCAAACAGTGAGACAAGACATCAGTAACAACGTTCACCAGGAGTGTAGAAGGTCATCAAACAGTGAGACAAGACATCAGTAACAACGTTCACCAGGAGTGTAGAAGGTCATCAAACAGTGAGACAAGACATCAGTAACAACGTTCACTAGGAGTGTAGAAGGTCATCAAACAGTGAGACAAGACATCAGTAACAACGTTCACTAGGAGTGTAGAAGGTCATCAAACAGTGAGACAACACATCAGTAACAACGTTCACTAGGAGTGTAGAAGGTCATCAAACAGTGAGACAAGACATCAGTAACAACGTTCACCAGGAGTGTAGAAGGTCATCAAACAGTGAGACAAGACATCAGTAACAACGTTCACCAGGAGTGTAGAAGGTCATCAAACAGTGAGACAAGACATCAGTAACAACGTTCACCAGGAGTGTAGAAGGTCATCAAACAGTGAGACAAGACATCAGTAACAACGTTCACTAGGAGTGTAGAAGGTCATCAAACAGTGAGACAAGACATCAGTAACAACGTTCACTAGGAGTGTAGAAGGTCATCAAACAGTGAGACAAGACATCAGTAACAACGTTCACTAGGAGTGTAGAAGGTCATCAAACAGTGAGACAAGACATCAGTAACAACGTTCACTAGGAGTGTAGAAGGTCATCAAACAGTGAGACAAGACATCAGTAACAACGTTCACTAGGAGTGTAGACAAGGTCATCAAACAGTGAGACAAGACATCAGTAACAACGTTCACTAGGAGTGTAGAAGGTCATCAAACAGTGAGACAAGACATCAGTAACAACGTTCACCAGGAGTGTAGAAGGTCATCAAACAGTGAGACAAGACATCAGTAACAACGTTCACCAGGAGTGTAGAAGGTCATCAAACAGTGAGACAAGACATCAGTAACAACGTTCACCAGGAGTGTAGAAGGTCATCAAACAGTGAGACAAGACATCAGTAACAACGTTCACTAGGAGTGTAGAAGGTCATCAAACAGTGAGACAAGACATCAGTAACAACGTTCACTAGGAGTGTAGAAGGTCATCAAACAGTGAGACAAGACATCAGTAACAACGTTCACCAGGAGTGTAGAAGGTCATCAAACAGTGAGACAAGACATCAGTAACAACGTTCACCAGGAGTGTAGAAGGTCATCAAACAGTGAGACAAGACATCAGTAACAACGTTCACCAGGAGTGTAGAAGGTCATCAAACAGTGAGACAAGACATCAGTAACAACGTTCACCAGGAGTGTAGAAGGTCATCAAACAGTGAGACAAGACATCAGTAACAACGTTCACCAGGAGTGTAGAAGGTCATCAAACAGTGAGACAAGACATCAGTAACAACGTTCACTAGGAGTGTAGAAGGTCATCAAACAGTGAGACAAGACATCAGTAACAACGTTCACCAGGAGTGTAGAAGGTCATCAAACAGTGAGACAAGACATCAGTAACAACGTTCACCAGGAGTGTAGAAGGTCATCAAACAGTGAGACAAGACATCAGTAACAACGTTCACCAGGAGTGTAGAAGGTCATCAAACAGTGAGACAAGACATCAGTAACAACGTTCACCAGGAGTGTAGAAGGTCATCAAACAGTGAGACAAGACATCAGTAACAACGTTCACTAGGAGTGTAGAAGGTCATCAAACAGTGAGACAAGACATCAGTAACAACGTTCACCAGGAGTGTAGAAGGTCATCAAACAGTGAGACAAGACATCAGTAACAACGTTCACCAGGAGTGTAGAAGGTCATCAAACAGTGAGACAAGACATCAGTAACAACGTTCACTAGGAGTGTAGAAGGTCATCAAACAGTGAGACAAGACATCAGTAACAACGTTCACCAGGAGTGTAGAAGGTCATCAAACAGTGAGACAAGACATCAGTAACAACGTTCACTAGGAGTGTAGAAGGTCATCAAACAGTGAGACAAGACATCAGTAACAACGTTCACCAGGAGTGTAGAAGGTCATCAAACAGTGAGACAAGACATCAGTAACAACGTTCACTAGGAGTGTAGAAGGTCATCAAACAGTGAGACAAGACATCAGTAACAACGTTCACCAGGAGTGTAGAAGGTCATCAAACAGTGAGACAAGACATCAGTAACAACGTTCACGTTCAGGAGTGTAGAAGGTCATCAAACAGTGAGACAAGACATCAGTAACAACGTTCACTAGGAGTGTAGAAGGTCATCAAACAGTGAGACAAGACATCAGTAACAACGTTCACCAGGAGTGTAGAAGGTCATCAAACAGTGAGACAAGACATCAGTAACAACGTTCACCAGGAGTGTAGAAGGTCATCAAACAGTGAGACAAGACATCAGTAACAACGTTCAGGTCAAACAGTGAACGACATCAGTAACAACGTTCACTAGGAGTGTAGAAGGTCATCAAACAGTGAGACAAGACATCAGTAACAACGTTCACTAGGAGTGTAGAAGGTCATCAAACAGTGAGACAAGACATCAGTAACAACGTTCACTAGGAGTGTAGAAGGTCATCAAACAGTGAGACAAGACATCAGTAACAACGTTCACTAGGAGTGTAGAAGGTCATCAAACAGTGAGACAAGACATCAGTAACAACGTTCACTAGGAGTGTAGAAGGTCATCAAACAGTGAGACAAGACATCAGTAACAACGTTCACTAGGAGTGTAGAAGGTCATCAAACAGTGAGACAAGACATCAGTAACAACGTTCACCAGGAGTGTAGAAGGTCATCAAACCGTGAGACAAGACATCAGTAACAACGTTCACCAGGAGTGTAGAAGGTCATCAAACAGTGAGACAAGACATCAGTAACAACGTTCACCAGGAGTGTAGAAGGTCATCAAACAGTGAGACAAGACATCAGTAACATCAGTAGGTCATCAAACGTGAGACAAGACATCAGTAACAACGTTCACCAGGAGTGTAGAAGGTCATCAAACAGTGAGACAAGACATCAGTAACAACGTTCACTAGGAGTGTAGAAGGTCATCAAACAGTGAGACAAGACATCAGTAACAACGTTCACCAGGAGTGTAGAAGGTCATCAAACAGTGAGACAAGACATCAGTAACAACG
>NW_027467777.1:33042104-33102179 GCF_004210375.1 Tachypleus tridentatus | reverse complement strand
CATTTTACCTTTGTTTGATTTCTTTTTTTGAATTCGCGCAAAGCTACTCGAGGACTATCTGCGCTATCCGTCCCTTACTTTGCTAAGACTAGAGGGAAGGCAACTTGTCGTCACTCACCTACCGCCAACTCTTGGGCTACTCGTTTTTTACCAACGAATAGTGGGATTGACCCTAATAATATATCGCCCCACGGCTAAAAGGTCGAGCGTGTTTGGTGTGAATGGGATCTGGAACCCAATGTGAATCTGTTTGGTCAGAGAAGGTGTTCCAATCACTGTAGTGATATTTGAATATTCGTAAGAAACAGCCCAATCAGTGTGCAGTATTTGATTCTCATAAAGCACAGTCCAATCACCGTGCGGTATTTGATGTTACGTAATAATCAGTCCAATGACTGTGCGTTATTTGAATCTTTGTAATGAGCAGTCCAATCACTGTGCAATATATGAATCTATGTAATAAATAGTCCACTACGTGATGACGATAAACCCATTTCAAGTATAAACGTATTTCAGGACAGATGGTGTGGGTATTAGCGTATTTTGGGTCATCGTCAGGGTTAGCTAAAATGGTCGAAACGTTGTTTACTGCTTTATTTTGGTAAAGTAGTATCCAGCCGTCCTGGAATGCAAATAGTCCATAACTCTGCGGTGGTTGATTCTACATAATAAACACTCCAATCACTGTGCGATATTTGATTTTCGTAATATATAGTCCAATCAGTGTGCAGTATTTGATGCTACGTAATATATCGTCCAATCAGTGTGCAGTTTTGATGATACGTAATATATCGTCCAATCAGTGTGCAGTATTTGATGCTACATAATATATCGTCCAATCAGTGTGCAATATTTGATGATACGTAATATATCGTCCAATCAGTTTGGAGTAACAATTACACGAGAAAAGGTTTAAACTTCAATGATCGCAAATTTTATAACAAATAGTTTGGAAAACTCACCCAGTGTTAGAACTGATGTGTGTACGGAGTTGTCCCGCAAAAAAAACACAATAAAACAAACAAACACTTATACGACACTCATAAATACCGTGTTTCCTATCTTTAAAAACAACTTATCCGTTATAGAACGTTGTTTATATGTTTAAACACATTCGTTTGTCTTTATTACTACATTACAGACGACGTCGGAAAAGAGACACGAAGCTTATGAAAGATACAAATGTAAGTAAACTTACTCCGCCAACGACTGCGCGCTCGGTAAAGGCGGTGAATGTTTAATCTCGTTCACTTCCGTTTCCGTGCACGTGCTATGGTACGATAAACTTCTAGCGCCACCTTGTATTTCTGTTCGGAACGACGAATTTTATCGTACAACTGTAAAACAAAATGCAATCAAATGTTTAACCATTTAAACACAAAATGTCTCTAAACCATTACCTTGAAACACAAAATGTCTCTAAAACCATTACCTTCAAACACAAAATGTCTCTACTTTATTATATATATATCAGTTACTAGTGTATTCAAAAGTGTACGCTTCTTATATTGTATTATGGCAGATGGAAAGAAACCACTAAGAGCACTCTACCACACCGCTATCCATGCTAAGAAAAGGATTATTACTCTTATAACACACCCACAAGTTATCAAAGAATAATTTCTGGTGTCACACAGTTTGGAACTGGTTCGTCAAAATTAACCACCTACCATTCACACAGAGAATTTGACTGCTACTTCTATAAGGTACCCAATGCCTAACACTTTGCTTACATCTTACCAATGCGAAATATGGGATTCAACACATCATAACAACGCTTACTCAGTCGAAAAGATCGGAGAGGTTTGGTGACGGGATTCAAACTCGCGACCCACAGATTGCGACTCGAGCGCCCTCTAACCACAAGCATAGATATCTTATGCTTGTATAACGACCCTGTATTTTCTAAGCCTACCTTGGCATGATGAAGAGCTAGTCCACAGTAAGTAGCAAAGTGGCAAACGCTTCCTCGTCAGCTTTACTGAAAGGTCCACTTTCCTTGTTGACCATCTGGACAACTCCTGATGACACTGAAATAACGTAGAAAAGAAACCTGTTCATCTGGACTCACTTTAATAAAGGTCTAAATGCCACATCTACCTCACCGTAAACAAGGTCTAAATGTCACATCTACCTCACTGTAGACAAGGTCTAAATGTCACATCTACCTCACTGCCAGACAAGGTCTAAATGTCACATCTACCTCACTGTAGACAAGGTCTAAATGTCACATCTACCTCACTGTAGACAAGGTCTAAATGTCACATCTACAAGGTCTCATCTACCTCACTGTAGATAAGGTCTAAATGTCACATCTACCTCACTGTAGACAAGGTCTAAATGTCACATCTACCTCACTGTAGACAAGGTCTAAATGTCACATCTACCTCACTGTAGACAAGGTCCAAATGTCACATCTACCTCACTGTAGATAAGGTCTAAATGTCACATCTACCTCAATGTAGACAAGGTGTAAATGTCACATCTACCTCACTGTAGACAAGGTCTAAATGTCACATCTATCTCAACTGTAGATGTAAGGTCTAAAATGTCTCATCTACCCCTCACTGTAGATAAGGGTGTAAATGTCACATCTACCTCATCACAGGTAGACACAAGGTCTAAATGTCACATCTACCCTCACTGTAGACAACAAGGTCTAAATGTCACATCTACCTCACTGTAGACAAGGTCTAAATGTCACATCTACCTCACTGTAAACAAGGTCTAAATGTCACATCTATCTCACTGTAGACAAGGTCTAAATGTCACATCTACCTCACTTTAGACAAGGTCTAAATGTCACATCTACCTCACTGTAGACAAGGTCTAAATGTCACATCTACCTCACTGTAAACAAGGTCTAAATGTCACATCTACCTCACTGTAGACAAGGTCTAAATGTCACACCTACCTCACTGTGCAACTCACTGTAAACAAGGTCTAAATGTCACATCTACCTCACTGTAAACAAGGTCTAAATGTCACATGTACCTCACTGTAGACAAGGTCTAAATGTCACATCTACCTCACTGTAAACAAGATGTTCACATCTACCTCACTGTAAACAAGGTCTAAATGTCACATCTACCTCACTGTAGACAAGGTCTAAATGTCACATCTACCTCACTGTAGACAAGGTCTAAATGTCACATCTACCTCACTGTGGACAAGGTCTAAATGTCACACCTACCTCACTGTAAACAAGGTCTAAATGTCACATCTACCTCACTGTAAACAAGGTCTAAATGTCACATCTACCTCACTGTAAACAAGGTCTAAATGTCACATCTACCTCACTGTGGACAAGGTCTAAATGTCACATCTACCTCACTGTAAACAAGGTTCTAAATGTCACATCTACCTCACTGTAGACAAGGTCTAAATGTCACATCTACCTCACTGTGGACAAGGTCTAAATGTCACACCTACCTCACTGTAAACAAGGTCTAAATGTCACATCTACCTCACTGTAAACAAGGTCTAAATGTCACATCTACCTCACTGTAAACAAGGTCTAAATGTCACATCTACCTCACTGTAGACAAGGTCTAAATGTCACATCTACCTCACTGTAAACCAGGTGTAAATGTCACATGTACCTCACTGTGGACAAGGTCTAAATGTCACATCTACCTCACTGTAAACAAGGTCTAAATGTCACATCTACCTCACTGTAGACAAGGTCTAAATGTCACATCTACCTCACTGTAGACAAGGTCTAAATGTCACATCTACCTCACTGTGGACAAGGTCTAAATGTCACACCTACCTCACTGTAAACAAGGTCTAAATGTCACATCTACCTCACTGTAGACAAGGTCTAAATGTCACATCTACCTCACTGTAGATAAGGTCTAAATGTCACATCTACCCTCAATGTAGACAAGGTGTAAATGTCACATCTACCTCACTGTAGACAAGGTCTAAATGTCACATCTACCTCACTGTAAACAAGGTCTAAATGTCACATCTACCTCACTGTAGATAAGGTCTAAATGTCACATCTACCTCACTTTAAACAAGGGTCTAAATGTCACATCTATCTCACTGTAGACAAGGTCTAAATGTCACATCTACCTCAATGTAGACAAGGTGTAAATGTCACATCTACCTCACTGTAGACAAGGTCTAAATGTCACATCTACCTCACTGTAGATAAGGTCTAAATGTCACATCTACCTCACTTTAAACAAGGTCTAAATGTCACATCTATCTCACTGTAGACAAGGTCTAAATGTCACATCTACCTCACTGTAGACAAGGTCTAAATGTCACATCTACCTCACTGTGGACAAGATCTAAATGTCACATCTACCTCACTGTAAACAAGGTCTAAATGTCACATCTACCTCACTGTAAACAAGGTCTAAATGTCACATCTACCTCACTGTAGACAAGGTCTAAATGTCACATGTACCTCACTGTAAACAAGGTCTAAATGTCACATCTACCTCACTGTAGATAAGGTCTAAATGTCACATCTACCTCACTTTAAACAAGGTCTAAATGTCACATCTATCTCACTGTAGACAAGGTCTAAATGTCACATCTACCTCAATGTAGACAAGGTGTAAATGTCACATCTACCTCACTGTAGACAAGGTCTAAATGTCACATCTACCTCACTGTAAACAAGGTCTAAATGTCACATCTACCTCACTGTAGATAGAAGGTCTAAATGTCACATCTACCTCACTTTAAACAAGGTCTAAATGTCACATCTATCTCACTGTAGACAAGGTCTAAATGTCACATCTACCTCACTATTGACAAGGTCTAAATGTCACATCTACCTCACTGTGGACAAGATCTATATGTCACACCTACCTCACTGTAAACAAGGTCTAAATGTCACATCTACCTCACTGTAAACAAGGTCTAAATGTCACATCTACCTCACTGTAGACAAGGTCTAAATGTCACATCTACCTCACTGTAGATAAGGTCTAAATGTCACATCTACCTCACTGTAAACAAGGTCTAAATGTCACATCCACCTCACTGTAGACAAGGTCTAAATGTCACATCTACCTCACTGTAGACAAGGTCTAAATGTCACATCTACCTCACTGTAGACAAGGTCTAAATGTCACATCTACCTCACTGTAGACAAGGTCTAAATGTCACATCTACCTCACTGTAGACAAGGTCTAAATGTCACATCTACCTCACTGTAGATAAGGTCTAAATGTCACATCTACCTCAATGTAGACAAGGTGTAAATGTCACATCTACCTCACTGTAGACAAGGTCTAAATGTCACATCTACCTCACTGTAAACAAGGTCTAAATGTCACATCTACCTCACTGTAGATAAGGTTTAAATGTCACATCTACCTCACTTTAAACAAGGTCTAAATGTCACATCTATCTCACTGTAGACAAGGTTTAAATGTCACATCTACCTCACTGTAGACAAGGTCTAAATGTCACATCTACCTCAATGTAGACAAGGTGTAAATGTCACATCTACCTCTCTGTAAACAAGGTCTAAATGTCACATCTACCTCACTGTAGATAAGGTCTAAATGTCACATCTACCTCACTTTAAACAAGGTCTAAATGTCACATCTATCTCACTGTAGACAAGGTCTAAATGTCACATCTACCTCACTGTAGACAAGGTCTAAGTGTCACATCTACCTCACTGTGGACAAGGTCTAAATGTCACACCTACCTCACTGTAAACAAGGTCTAAATGTCACATCTACCTCACTGTAAACAAGGTCTAAATGTCACATCTACCTCACTGTAAACAAGGTCTAAATGTCACATGTACCTCACTGTAAACAAGGTCTAAATGTCACATCTACCTCACTGTAGACAAGATCTAAATGTCACATCTACCTCACTGTAAACAAGGTCTAAATGTCACATGTACCTCACTGTAAACAAGGTCTAAATGTCACATCTACCTCACTGTAGATAAGGTCTAAATGTCACATCTACCTCACTTTAAACAACGTCTAAATGTCACATCTATCTCACTGTAGACAAGGTCTAAATGTCACATCTACCTCACTGTAGACAAGGTCTAATTGTCACATCTACCTCACTGTGGACAAGGTCTAAATGTCACACCTACCTCACTGTAAACAAGGTCTAAATGTCACATCTACCTCACTGTAAACAAGGTCTAAATGTCACATCTACCTCACTGTAAACAAGGTCTAAATGTCACATCTACCTCACTGTAGACAAGGTCTAAATGTCACATCTACCTCACTGTGGACAAGGTCTAAATGTCACACCTACCTCACTGTAAACAAGGTCTAAATGTCACATCTACCTCACTGTAAACAAGGTCTAAATGTCACATCTACCTCACTATTGACAAGGTCTAAATGTCACATCTACCTCACTGTGGACAAGATCTAAATGTCACACCTACCTCACTGTAAACAAGGTCTAAATGTCACATCTACCTCACTGTAAACAAGGTCTAAATGTCACATCTACCTCACTGTAGACAAGGTCTAAATGTCACATCTACCTCACTGTGGACAAGGTCTAAATGTCACACCTACCTCACTGTAAACAAGGTCTAAATGTCACATCTACCTCACTGTAAACAAGGTCTAAATGTCACATCTACCTCACTGTAAACAAGGTCTAAATGTCACATCTACCTCACTGTGGACAAGGTCTAAATGTCACATCTACCTCACTGTAAACAAGGTCTAAATGTCACATCTACCTCACTGTAGACAAGGTCTAAATGTCACATCTACCTCACTGTGGACAAGGTCTAAATGTCACACCTACCTCACTGTAAACAAGGTCTAAATGTCACATCTACCTCACTGTAAACAAGGTCTAAATGTCACATCTACCTCACTGTAAACAAGGTCTAAATGTCACATCTACCTCACTGTAGACAAGGTCTAAATGTCACATCTACCTCACTGTAAACCAGGTGTAAATGTCACATGTACCTCACTGTGGACAAGGTCTAAATGTCACATCTACCTCACTGTAAACAAGGTCTAAATGTCACATCTACCTCACTGTAGACAAGGTCTAAATGTCACATCTACCTCACTGTAGACAAGGTCTAAATGTCACATCTACCTCACTGTGGACAAGGTCTAAATGTCACACCTACCTCACTGTAAACAAGGTCTAAATGTCACATCTACCTCACTGTAAACAAGGTCTAAATGTCACATCTACCTCACTGTAAACAAGGTCTAAATGTCACATCTACCTCACTGTAGACAAGGTCTAAATGTCACATCTACCTCACTGTAAACCAGGTGTAAATGTCACATGTACCTCACTGTAAACAAGGTCTAAACTATACACAAACTTATTGCAGATGATGACACACACAACGGCCTTACTTGTTTCTGATGGACACATAACAACAACCTTACTTGTTTCTGATGAAGATTGGCATACATAGTAAGTTCCTTGTTCTGTAACCTGTCTGCTGATCCACTGTCCTGTTCAGAAACGTTAAGGATCATTTATATATTAATAATGTAGTTAACACAACTGAAAATATGAATTACTATACTGGTGTCTTTGATATTTATAATTAACACGTTACATTGTTAGATAATCCTCTATATCTATAAAGCACATTGTTAGCTATCCCTCTATATCTATAAAGCACATTGTTAGCTAATCCTTTATATCTATAAAGCACATTGTTAGCTATCCCTCTATATCTATAAAGCACATTGTTAGCTATTCCTTTATATTTATAGAGCACATTGTTAGCTAATCCTATATATCTATACAGCACATTGTTAGCTAATCCTATATATCTATACAGCACATTGTTAGCTAATCCTATATATCTATAGAGCACATTGTTAGCTAATCCTATACATCTATACAGCACATTGTTAGCTAATCTTGTATATCTATAAAGCACATTGTTAGCTAATCCTCTATTTCTATGAAGAACACTATCAGCTAATTTTTTATATTTATACAGCACATTGTTAGCTAATCTTGTATATCTATAAAGCACATTGTTAGCTAATGCTCTATATCTATGAAGAACATTGTCAGCTAATCCTTTATATTTATACAGCACATTGTTAGATAATCTTGTATATCTATAAAACACATTGTTATCTAATCCTATATATCTATAATGCACATTGTTCGCTAATCCTATATTTCTATAAAGCACATTGTTAGCTAATCCTGTGCATCTATAAAGCACATTGTTATCTAATCATTATATTTCTATAAAGCACATTGTTAGTTAATCCCCTATACCTATGAAGCACATTGTTATCTAATCCTATATATCTATAATGCACATTGTTCGCTAATCCTATATTTCTATAAAGCACATTGTTAGCTAATCCTGTGCATCTATAAAGCACATTGTTAGCTAATCCTCTATATCTATAAAGCACATTGTTAGTTAATCCTCTATACCTATGAAGCACATTGTTATCTAATCCTATATTTCTATGAAGCACATTGTTAGCTAATCCTCTATATCTATGAAGAACATTATCAGCTAATCCTTTATATTTATACAGCACATTGTTAGCTAATCTTGCACATCTATACAGCGCATTGTTAGCTAATCCTTTATATCTATACAGCGCATTGTTAGCTAATCCTGCATATATATACAGCACATTGTTAGTTAATCCTCTATACGTATGAAGCACATTGTTATCTAATCCTATATTTCTATAAAGCACATTGTTAGCTAATCCTCTATATCTAGATAATAAACTACTGATATCTAAGAAAGGAAGGTTACAAAAACCTAGATAACAATAATTTATTATAAAACTTTCTCTCACCTGTTGAATCTGTCATCATCATATGCATCTGGAATGTTCAGTGATTGCCCTGTCAAAGCAACATGTCCAGCTATTCCCTTCCCAACTGGAAACCTGAACATACAGATGAAGTTATCTAATGAACAGTTGAGAAGACCACTATAACACAACATCAAATAGATATCACATAATTTACAGTCGAACCAATAATTTTTGTCACAACAAATCATACCAACCTTTAAATAGAACCCATGATGTTTAACCATACATACTATTATATAACGAGTATTATTACAGGTGGATATGAATATAACTAATAACAGTCTAGTGTCATCTACAGAATATACCATAATATATTAAAAAATATTCCATACTGCACACAGATAAAAACACTGATCCACCTTTCAACCTTCTAAAGTAACAAACAGCAAAGTCACAAAAATAATACTAACAACAACAATATTGCAACAATAGTAATACAACCATAATACTACTAACAACAACAGTAGTACAACCAGAATACTAATAACAATAGGTACAACCAGAATAATACTAACAACAACAGTAGTACAACTAGAATACTAATAACAACAATAGTACAACCAGAATAAAACTAATAACAAGAATAGTACAACCAGAATAATTCAAAAAAAAACAATAGTACAACCAGAATAATACTAACAACAGTAATACAACCAGAATAATACCAAGAAAAACTGTAGTACAACCAGAATAATTCTAAGAACAGCAGTACAACCATATTACTACTAACAACAGTAGTACAACCAGAATAATACAAACAACAATAGTACAACCAGAATAATACTAAAAAAACAGCACAACATCCAGAATAATACTAACAACAACAATAGCTAAACCAGAATAATACCAACAACAACATTAGTACAACCAGAATAATACTACGAATAACAGTAGTACAACCAGAATACTACTACCAACAATGGTGGTACAACGAGAATAATACTTAAAACGATACTACATCCAGAAAAAATACTAACAACAACAATAATACAACCAGAATAATACTAACAACAATAGTATAACCAACATACTAAAAACAACAATAGTAATACAACCAGAAAATACTGACAACAACAGTAATACAACCAGAATAATACTAACAACAATGGTACAACCAGAATAATACTAACAACAACAGTAGTAC
Source organism: Tachypleus tridentatus (assembly GCF_004210375.1). NCBI lineage: Eukaryota > Metazoa > Arthropoda > Merostomata > Xiphosura > Limulidae > Tachypleus > Tachypleus tridentatus. Next base: position 33,092,231 of record NW_027467777.1, on the reverse strand, counting down.
AACCTGAATACTACTAACAACAATAGTACAACAGAGAATAATACCAACAACAACAGTAATACAACCAGAATAATATTAACAACAATAGTACACACAGAATAATACTAACAACAACAGTAGTACAACAAGAATAATACTAACAACAGTGGTACAACCAGAATAATACAATAGTACAACCAGAATAATACTAACAACAACAGTAGTACAACCTGAATACTACTAACAACAATAGTACAACGAGAATAATACCAACAACAACAGTAATACAACCAGAATAATACTAACAACAATAATACACACAGAATAATACTAACAACAGTAGAACAACCAGAATAATACTAACAACAGTAGTACAACCAGAATAATACAATAGTACAACCAGAATAATACTAACAACAATAGTACAACCAGAATAATACTAAAAAACATATTATAACAAAGAAAATACTAACAACAACAATAGCAGAACCAGAATAATACTAACAAACCCATTAGCACAGCCAGAATAATACTACGAATAGCAGTGGTACAACCAGAATACTACTAACAACAATGTTAGTAGAGACGAGAATAATACTAAAAAACAGAACTACATCCAGAATAATACTAACAACAACAACAATACAACCAGAATAATACTAACAACAACAACAGTACAACCAGAATAATACTAACAACAGTAGGTACAACCAGAATAATTCTAACAGTAATAAAACTAGAATAATACTGACAACAATAGTACAACGAGAATAATACTAAAAACAGAACTACAACCAGAATGATACTAACAACAATAATAATACAACCAGAATAATATTAACAACAATAGTATAACCAAAATAATAATAACAACAGTAATACAACCAGAATAATACTAACAACAACAATAGTACAACCAGAATAATACTAACAACAATAGTACAACCAGAATAAAATTAACAACAACAGTAATATAACAAGAATTATACTAACTACAATAGTAGTACAAACATAATACTACTAATAACAACAGTGGTACAACCAGAATACTACTAACAACAATGGTAGTACAACCAGAATAATACTAACAACAACAGTGGTACAACAAGAATAATACTAAAACAGAACTACAACCAGAATGATACTAACAACAATAAGAATACAACCAGAATAATATTAACAACAATAGTATAACCAAAATAATAATAACAACAGTAATACAACCAGAATATTACTAACAACAACAATAGTACAACCAGAATAATACTAACAACAATGTACAACCAGAATAAAATTAACAACAACAGTAATATAACCAGAATTATACTAACTACAACAGTAGTACAAACATAATACTACTAACAACAACAGTAGTACAACCAGAATACTACTAACAACAATGGTAGTACAACCAGAATAATACTAGGAATAACAGTAGTACAACCGGAATACTACCAGCAACAATGGTAGTACAACCAAAATAATAGTACAGAATAACGGTGGTACAACCAGAATAATACTAAAAACAATAGTAAAACCAGAATAATACGAACAACAACAATAGTAGAACCAGCATAATACTTACAACAATAGCACAACGACAATAATACTATAAAAAGTAGCAAAAGCAGAATAATTCTAAAAACAATAGTACAACCAGAATATTACTAACAACAACAGTAATACAACCAGAATAATACTAAGAAGAACAGTAGTACAACCAGAATAATTCTATAAAAGAGTAGCAAAAGCAGAATAATTCTAAAACAATGGTACAACCAGAATAATACTAACAACAATTGTACAACCAGAATAATACTAACAACAACAATAACAGTAATACAACCAGAATAGCACTACGAATAACAATGGTACAACCAGAATATTACTAACAACAATGGTAGTACAACCAGAATAGCACTAACAACAATTGTGGTACAACCAGAATAGTACTACGAGATAACAGTAGTAGAACCAGAATACTACTAACAACAACATTAGTACAACCATAATACTACTAACAATAACAGTGGTACAAACAGAATAATTCTAAAACAGTGGTACAACCAGATTAATACTAACAACAGTGGTACAACCAGAATAATACTAACAATAGTACAACAAGAATAATACTAAAACAATAGTACAACCAGAATAATACTAACAATAATGGTGGTACAACCAGAAAATACTAAATACAAGTACTACAACCAGAATAATACTAACAACAATAGCAGAACCAGAATAATACTAACAACAACATTAGTACAACCAGAATAATACTACGAATAACAGTAGTACAACCAGAATACTACTAACAATAATGGTAGCAGAACGAGAATAATACTAAAACAGAACTACATCCAGAACAATTCTAACAACAACAACAATACAACCAGAATAATACTAACAACAGTGGTACAACCAGAAAAATTCTAACAACAGTAATACAACCAGAATAATACTGACAACAATGGTACAACGAGAATTATACTAAAAAACAGAACTACAACCAGAATAATACTAACAACCAGAATAATACTAATAACAATAGTAATACAACCAAAATAATACTAACGACAATAGTACAACCAGAATAATACTAACAACAACAGTAATATAACCAGAATAATACTAACAACAATAGTGGTACAAACATAATACTACTAACAACAACAGTAGTACAACCAGAATACTACTAACAACAATAGTACAACCAGAATAATACTACCAACAACAGTAATACAACCAGAATAATACTAACAACAATAGTAGTACAACCAGAATAACATTAACAACATTAGTACAACCAGAATAATACTAACTACAACAGTGGTACGACAAGAATAATACTAACGACAGTAGTACAACCAGAATAATACTAACAACAACAATAGTACAACCAGAATAATTCTAACAACAATGGTACAACCAGAATAATACTAACAACAGTATAATAACCATAATACTACTAACAACAGTAATACAACCAGAATAATACTAAGAACAACTGTACTACAACCAAAATACTATTAACAACAACAGTAGTAAACCCAGAATAACACTACGAATAACAGTAATACAACCAGAATAGCACTACGAATAACAGTAATACAAACCAGAATAATACTAAGAACAATAGTAGTACAACCAGAATAATACTAAGAACAATAGTAGTACAACCAGAATAATACTAACAACAACAGTAGTACAACCAGAATAATACTAACAAGAACAATGGTACAACCAGAATAATTCTAACAACAATGGTACAACCAGAATAATACTAACAACAGTAGTACAACCAAAATACTACTAACAACAACAGTAATACAACCAGAATAATACTAACAACAACAATGGTACAACCAGAATAATACTAACAACAATGGTACAACCAAAATAAAATTAACAACAACAGTAATATAACAAGAATTATACTAACTACAATAGTAGTACAAACATAATACTACTAACAACAACAATGGTGGTACAACCAAAATAATAGTACGAATAACGGTAGTACAACCAGAATAATACTAAAAACAATAGTACAACCAGAATAATACGAACAACAACAATAGTAGAACCAGCATAATACTTACAACAATAGCACAACGAGAATAATACTATAAAAAGTAGCAAAAGCAGAATAATTCTAAAAACAATAGTACAACCAGAATATTACTAACAACAACAGTAATACAACAGAATAATACTAAGAAGAACAGTAGTACAACCAGAATAATTCTATAAAAGTAGCAAAAGCAGAATAATTCTAAAAACAATAGTACAACCAGAATAATACTAACAACAATTGTACAACCAGAATAATACTAACAACAACAATAACAGTAATACAACCAGAATAGCACTACGAATAACAATAGTACAACCAAGAATATTACTAACAACAATGGTGGTACAACCAAAATAGCACTAACAATAACAGTAGTACAAACAGAATACTACTAATAACAACATTAATACAACCAGAATAATACTAAGAACAACTGTAGTACAACCAGAATAATTCTAAAAACAGAAGTACAACCAGATTAGTACTAACAACAGTAGTACAACCAGAATAATACTAACAATAGTACAACAAGAATAATACTAACAACAATAGTACAACCAGAATAATACTAACAATAATGGTAGTACAACCAGAAAAATACTAAATACAGTACTACAAACCAGAATAATACTAACAACAATAGCAGAACCAGAATAATACTAACAACAACATTAGTACAACCAGAATAATACTACGAGATAACAGTAGTACAACCAGAATACTACTAACAATAATGGTAGCAGAACCAGAATAATACTAAAAACAGAACTACATCCAGAACAATTCTAACAACAACAACAATACAACCAGAATAATACTAACAACAGTAGTACAACCATTATAATTCTAACAACAACAGTAATACAACCAGAATAATACTGACAAGAATAGTACAACGAGAATAATACTAAAACAGAACTACAACGAGAATAATACTAACAACAAGAATAATACAACCAGAATAATACTAATAACAATAGTAATACAACCAGAATAATACTAACGACAATAGTACAACCAGAATAATATTAACAACAATAGTACAACCAGAATAATACTAACAACAACAGTGGTACAACCAAAATAATACTAACGACAATAGTACAACCAGAATAATATTAACAACAATAGTACAACCAGAATAATACTAACAACAACAGTAGTACAACAAGAATAATACTAACGACAGTAGTACAACCAGAATAATACTAAAACAGAACTGCAACCGGAATAATACTAACAAGAATAATACAACAGAGAATAATACTAATAACAATAGTAATACAACCAGAATAATACTAACAACAACAACAGTACTACAACCAAAATAATACTAACAACAATAGTACAACCAGATCACTACTAACAACAGTAGTACAACAAGAATAATACTAAAAATATTACAACCAGCATAATACTAACAACAATATTACAGCCAGAATAATACTAACAACAACAGTAGTACAACCAAAATACTACTAACAACAATAGTAGTACAACAATAATAATAATAACAACAACAATGGTACAACCAGAATAATTCTAACAACAATAGTACAACCAGAATAATACTAACAACAGTAGTAGAACCAGAATAATACTAACAACAAAAAATAGCAGAACCAGTATAATACAAAAACAACAACAGTAGTACAACCAGAATAATACAAACAACAGTAGTAATACAACCAGAATACTACTAACAACAACATTAGTACAACCATAATACTACTAACAACAACAGTAGTACAACCAGAATACTACTAACAACAATGGTGGTACAACCAGAATAATACTACGAATAACAGTAGTACAACCAGAATAATACTAACAACAACAATAGTACAACCAGAATACAACTAACAACAACAGTAATACAACCAGAATAATACTAAGAATAATATTAGTACAACCAGAATAATTCTAAAAACAGTAGTACAACCAGAATAATTCTAACAACAACAGTAATACAACCAGAATAATACTAACAACAATAGTACAACCAGAATAATTCTAACAACAATGGTAGTACAACCAGAATAATACTACGAATAACAGTAGTACAACCAGAATATTACAAACAACAATGGTAGTACAACCAGAATAATACTAACAACAATAGTAGAACCAGAATAATACTAACAACAATGGTGGTACAACCAGAATAATACTACGAATAACAGCAGAACAACCAGAATACTACTAACAACAATGGTAGTACAACGAGAATAATACTACGAATAACAGTGGTACAACCATGATACTACTAACAACAACAGTGAAAATACAACCAGAATACTAATAACAACAACAGTGGTACAACCATGATACTACTAACAACAACAGTAGTACAACCAGAATACTAATAACAACAACAGTGGTACAACGAGAATAATACTACGAATAACAGTAGTACCGCCAGAATACTACTAAATACAATGGTAGTACAACCAGAATAATACTAACAACAATGGTACAACCAGAATAATACTAAGAACAACAATAGTAGAACCAGAATAATACCAACAACAATAGTACAACCAGAATAATACTAAAAACATAATAGTATAACCAGAATAATACTAACAACAAAAATAGCAGAACCAGAATAATACAAACAACAACAGTAATACAACCAGAATAATATTACGAATAACAGTAGTACAACCAGAATACTACTAACAACAACATTAGTACAACCATAATACTACTAACAACAGTGGTACAACCAGAATACTACTAACAACAATGGTAGTACAACCTGAATAAGGCTACGAATAACAGTAGTACAACCAGAATACTAATAACAACAATGGTAGTACAACCAGAATAATAATACGAATAACAGTAGTACAACCAGAATAATACTACGTATAACAGTAGTACAACCAGAATAATACTACGTATAACAGTAGTACAACCAGAATAATACTAACATCAATGGTACAACCAGAATAATACTAACAACAACAATAGTAGAACCAGAATAATACTACGAATAACAGTAATACAACCAGAATAGCACAACGAATAACAGTAGTAGAACCAAAATACTACTAACAACAATGGTGGTACAACCAGAATAGCACTAACAACAATAGTGGTACAACCAGAATAGTACTACGAATAACAATAGTACAAACCAGAATACTACTAACAACAACATTAGTACAACCATAATACTACTATCAATAACAGTGGTACAACCAGAATACTACTAACAACAATGGTAGTACAACCAGAATAATACTACGAATAACAGTGGTACAACCAGAATACTACTAACAACAATATTAGTACAACCATAATACTACTAACAACAACACTAGTACAACCAGAATATTACTAACAACAATGGTAGTACAACCAGAATAATAATACGAATTACATTAGTACAACAAGAATACTACTTACAACAATGGTAGTACAACCAAAATACTACTAACAACAATGGTAGTAAAACCAGAATAATACTACGAATAACAATAGTACAACCAGGATACTACTAACAACAACACTAGTACAACCAGAATATTACTAACAACAATGGCAGTACAACCAGAATAATAATACAGAATTACATTAGTACAACAAGAATACTACTTACAACAATGGTGGTACAACCAGAATACTACTACGAATAACAATAGTACAACCAGGATACTACTAACAAAAACACTAGTACAACCAGAATATTACTAACAACAATGGTAGTACAACCAGAATAATAATACGAATTACATTAGTACAACAAGAATACTACTTACAACAATGGTAGTACAACCAGAATACTACTAACAACAATGGTGGTACAACCAGAATAATACTACGAATAACAATGGTACAACCAGGATACTACTAACAACATCATTAGTACAACCATAATACTACTAACACCAGTAGTACAACCAGAATACACCTAACAACAACAGTGGTACAATGAGAATAATACTACGAATAACAGTAGTACAACCAGAATACTACTAACAACAACATTAGTACAACCATAATACTAGTAACAATAACAGTAATAAAACCAGAATATTACTAACAACAATGGTAGTACAACCAGAATAATACTAACAACAACATTAGTACACCCATAATAATACTAACACCAATGGTAGTACAACCAGAATAATACTACGAATAACAGTGGTACAACCAGAATACTAACAACAACATTAGTACAACCATAATACAACTAACAAGAACAGTAGTACAACCAGAATACTTCTCACAACAACAGTAGTAGAAGGAGAATAATACTGCGAATAACAGTAGTACAACCAGAATACTACTAACAACAATGGAAGAACAACTAGAATAATACTACGAATAACAGTAGTACAACCAGAATAGTACTAACAACATTGGTAGTATAATCAGAATAATACTAACAACAACAGTACAACCAGAAAATACTAACAACAACAATAGTAGAACCAGAATAATACTAACAACAGTAATACTACCAGAATAATACTAACAATAGTACAACCAAAATAATACTAAAAACAGTACTACAACCAAAAAATAATACCAACAACAACAATAGCAGAACCAGAATAATACTAACAACAACATTAGTACAACCAGAATAATATTACGAATAACAGTACTACAAACCAGAATACTACTAACAACCATGGTAGTACAACCAGAATAATACTATGAATAACAGTAGTACAACCAGAATACTACTAACAACAACATTAGTACAACCATAATACTAGTAACAACAACAGTAATAAAACCAGAATATTACTAACAACAATGGTAGTACAACCAGAATAATACTAACAACAACATTAGTACACCCATAATAATACTAACACCAATGGTAGTACAACCAGAATAATACTACGAATAACAGTAGTTCAACCAGAATACTAACAACAACATTAGTAGAACCATAATACAACTAACAAGAACAGTAGTACAACCAGAATACTTCTCACAACAATGGAAGAACAACTAGAATAATACTACGAATAACAGTAGTACAACCAGAATACTACTAACAACATTGGTAGTATAATCAGAATAATACTAACAACAACAGTACAACCAGAAAAAATACTAACAACAACAATAGTAGAACCAGAATAATACTAAAAAAACAGTACTACAAAACCAAAATAATACCAACAACAACAATAGCAGAACCAGAATAATACTAACAACAACATTAGTACAACCAGAATAATATTACGAATAACAGTACTACAACCAGAATACTACTAACAAACCATGGTAGTACAACCAGAATAATACTACGAATAACAGTAGTACAACCAGAATACTACTAACAACAACATTAGTACAACCATAATACTAGTAACAACAACAGTAATAAAACCAGAATATTACTAACAACATTAGTACACCCATAATAATACTAACACCAATGGTAGTACAACCAGAATAATACTACGAATAACAGTAGTACAACCAGAATACTAACAACAACATTAGTACAACCATAATACAACTAACAAGAACAGTAGTACAACCAGAATACTTCTCACAACAACAGTAGTACAAGGAGAATAATACTACGAATAACAGTAGTACAACCAGAATACTACTAACAACAATGGAAGAACAACTAGAATAATACTACGAATAACAGTAGTACAACCAGAATACTACTAACAACATTGGTAGTATAATCAGAATAATACTAACAACAACAGTACAACCAGAAAAATACTAACAACAACAATAGTAGAACCAGAATAATACTAACAACAGTAATACTACCAGAATAATACTAACAATAGTACAACCAGAATAATACTAAAAACAGTACTACAACCAAAATAATACCAACAACAACAATAGCAGAACCAGAATAATACTAACAACAACATTAGTACAACCAGAATAATACTAACAACAACAGTGGTACAACCAGAATACTAATAACAACAATGGTAATACAACCAGAATACCACTTACAACAATGATAGTACAATCAGAATAGTACTATGAATAACAGTAGTGCAACCAGAATAATACTACGAATAACAGTTGTACAACAACCACAATACCAACAATAACAAGGTTTTATTGTTTCTCTACTTAGACACTGCTGTTATACGAGTATGTTTTTCACAGATAACCTTAGTTTGTAATAAATTATTGTTTATTATTATAATCTACATATGGTTACACTGTCATGTCACACTCAATGTGGTTTCTTTGGTTATATTTATTTACTTAAATTCTGTTTATCTGTACCGGATTTCTTTCGACGTCTCTGAAACAGACACAGTAGACTTGCTCTCTTGGTCTCCGCTGACGTCAAATATTCGAGCATACAATTCCTTAGTTCGTCCGTCAACCAGGAAAAGTGAAGCCCTGTCAGCGTTCACCAGCTTTTGAGCGAATGTCTGAAGATGTAATAAAGATAAAATATCTCATTAAAACCATTGACGTAAATCATATGTACAATATTTAATAAAAGGTATCACGGTAAGTGAAGGGTATCGCTTATCTTAAGGAAATGTTACGATAAGCAACAATAACTCAAACACACACAATAAATATTAATACCTCCCCCAGTTGTGGTAATAAAATCTTATAAGTTACGTTTGTTGAAAGTAAAGACCTGTAGATATGAGGCTTCATTATCTCATCTTGGACTCTGTATCTTTATTATAATCATGAGAGTCAACTGTCTGCCATCTCTCATTATTTAGACTAATTCAAACAAATTCGCTATATCTGGGAAAACAGTTTTTCGTGCAAATGCCAATTTACATTCTGTTATTAATTAATTTTAATAAATATGTTTCCTGATATTAATATGTTTTCAATTAACTTACATTCAGGTTTTTAATTTGTTTGGTTTCTTAGTCTTATAGGGCCTGCTTTGTTCATGACCAACCTGATATTATAATTTTCCTAATTAATACACATTTTGTTTTTAATTAGTTTCACAACGAACTTTCGTGTTTATTAAATATCTTCCTGGTCTGTGATATCGGGGTTAAATTCCCTTATTTTATGATCAATATCTATTTGCTTATATTTAATAACTGAATATGAATATTATTTGAGCTTCAATGTCTTTAGTTTTAGATATATGTAAAATATTAACAATAAAATATAGTTATTGTTGTTAGTGCCATACGTTCATTTATTACCTATTTATAAAGATAAAATAAAGCGAGGGAAAACTAAACAACGGTTAGGCTTAACCTCCAAACAAAATTATAAACATGATTCGATTTGTTCTTGTTAATGTAACAAGGCGAGTATTCAACTAAGAACAGTTAGGCTTAACCTCCAAACAAAATTATAAACATGATTCGATTTGTTCTTGTTAATGTAACAAGGCGAGTATTCAACTAAGAACAGTTAGGCTTAACCTCCAACCTAAATTATAAACATAATTCTATTTGTTCTTGTTAATATAACAAGGCGAGTATTCAACTAAGAACAGTTAGGCCTAACCTCCAAACTAAATTATAAACATGATTCTATTTGTTCTTGTTAATATAACAAGGCGAGTATTCAACTAAGAACAGTTAGGCCTAACCTCCAAACTAAATTATAAACATGATTCGATTTGTTCTTGTTAATATAACAAGGCGAGTATTCAACTAAGAACAGTTAGGCTTAACCTCCAAACTAAATTATAAAAAGAATTTGGGATCATTGTTATTTAAATAACAAGATAAGAGTTAAACTACACAATGATTGGGCTTAACCTTCAAACTAAACTAAAAACCGAAAATAGTCTGATATTCATCCAATAAAACAATAGGTAGAATTAACCAGTTTAAAGTACTAGATAACGCGACAACATGTTCTTACCATTATCTTGACTATCACTGAGTCCATTGAAATCATGTCTTGAAAGATTGACCTAAAATATATATATATAACATTATTTTCTGCCTACTGTATATCTGCCCTGAAGATTTCAACAAATACAATCACCATATAACTGTATCTTAGCTCAACAAATAACATCACCATGTAACTCTAACTTAGCTCAACAAATAACATCACCATGTAACTCTAACTTACCCCTAATACAAAAGAAAAGTTAAAAAAGTATTTGAAATAATAAGTCGCAATTATTTTTAACTTTCAAACTTCATTATACAAAATAATTTAAAAGATCTAAAGCAATCCTATTCAGAGAACATTATCCTATTATAGTCCTCACCACACAATGTTATTTTGAACCTATTGTAGTCCTCATCACACAATGTTATATTGAAACTATTGTAGTCATCATCAATGATAGTTCTACTGTAGTCATCATCAATGATAATCCTACTGTAGTCATCATCAATGATAGTTCTACTGTAGTCATCATCAATGATAATCCTACTGTAGTCATCATCAATGATAGTTCTACTGTAGTCATCATCAATGATAATCCTACTGTAGTCATCATCAATGATAGTTTTACTGTAGTCATCATCAATGATAGTTCTACTGTAGTCATCATCGATGATAGTCCTACTGTAGTCATCATCAATGTTAGTCCTGCTGTAGTCATGATCAATGACAGTTCTACTGTAGTCATCATCAATGACAGTCCTGCTGTAGTCGTCATCAATGACAGTTCTACTGTAGTCGTCATCAATGACAGTTCTACTGTAGTCATCATCAATGATAGTCCTGCTGTAGTCATCATCAATGATAGTCCTGCTGTAGTCATCATTAATGATAGTTCGACTGTAGTCATCATCAATGATAGTCCTACTGTAGTCATCATCAATGATAGTTCTACTGTAGTCATCATCGATGATAGTCCTACTGTAGTCATCATCAATGATAGTTCTACTGAAGTCATCATCAATGTTAGTCCTACTGTAGTCATCATCAATGATAGTTCTACTGTAGTCATCATCGATGATAGTCCTACTGTAGTCATCATCAATGTTAGTCCTGCTGTAGTCATGATCAATGACAGTTCTACTGTAGTCATCATCAATGACAGTCCTGCTGTTGTCATCATCAATGATAGTCCTGCTGTAGTCATCATCAATGACAGTCCTGCTGTTGTCATCATCAATGATAGTTCTACTATAATCATCATCAATGATAGTTCTACTATAGTCATCATCAATGATAGTCCTGCTGTAGTCATTATCAATGATAGTCCTGCTGTAGCCATCATCAATGTTAGTCCTGCTGTAGTCATCATCGATGATAGTCCTACTGTAGTCATCATCAATGATAGTCCTGCTGTAGTCATCCTCAGTGATGGTTCTACTGTAGTCATCATCAATGATAGTCCTACTGTAGTCATCATCAATGATAGTTCTACTATAGTCATCATCAATGATAGTCCTGCTGTAGTCATTATCAATGATAGTTCTACTGTAGTCATCATCAATGACAGTCCTGCTGTAGTCGTCATCAATGAAAGTTCTACTGTAGTCATCATCAATGATAGTCCTGCTGTAGTCATCATCAATGATAGTCCTGCTGTAGTCATCATCAATGATAGTTCTACTGTAGTCATCATCAATGATAGTCCTACTGTAGTCATCATCAATGATAGTTCTACTGTAGTCATCATCGATGATAGTCCTACTGTAGTCATCATCAATGATAGTTCTACTGTAGTCATCATCAATGTTAGTCCTACTGTAGTCATCATCAATGATAGTTCTACTGTAGTCATCATCAATGATAGTTCTACTGTAGTCATCATCGATGATAGTCCTACTGTAGTCATCATCAATGTTAGTCCTGCTGTAGTCATGATCAATGACAGTTCTACTGTAGTCATCATCAATGACAGTCCTGCTGTTGTCATCATCAATGATAGTCCTGCTGTAGTCATCATCAATGACAGTCCTGCTGTTGTCATCATCAATGATAGTTCTACTATAATCATCATCAATGATAGTTCTACTATAGTCATAATCAATGATAATCCTGCTGTAGTCATCATCAATGATAGTTCTACTATAGTCATCATCAATGATAGTCCTGCTGTAGTCATCATCAATGATAGTTCTACTTTAGTCATCATCAATGACAGTCCTGCTGTAGTCGTCATCAATGACAGTCCTACTGTAGTCATCATCAATGATAGTTCTACTGTAGTCATCATCAATGATAGTCCTGCTGTAGTCATCATCAATGATAGTCCTGCTGTAGTCATCATCAATGATAGTTCTACTATAGTCATCATCAATGATAATCCTGCTGTAGTCATCATCAATGATAGTCCTGCTGTAGTCATCATCAATGATAGTTCTACTGTAGTCATCATCAATGATAATCCTGCTGTAGTCATCATCAATGTTAGTCCTACTGTAGTCATCATCAATGATAGTTCTACTGTAGTCATCATCAATGATAGTTCTACTGTAGTCATCATCAATGACAGTTCTACTGTAGTCATCATCAATGACAGTCCTGCTGTTGTCATCATCAATGATAGTTCTACTATAATCATCATTAATGATAGTTCTACTATAATCATCATCAATGATAGTTCTACTATAGTCATCATCAATGATAATCCTGCTGTAGTCATCATCAATGATAGTCCTGCTGTAGTCATCATCAGTGATAGTTCTACTGTAGTCATCATCAATGATAGTTCTACTGTAGTCATCATCAATGATAGTCTTACTGTAGTCATCATCAATGATAATCCTGCTGTAGTCATCATCAATGATAGTCCTGCTGTAGTCATCATCAGTGATAGTTCTACTGTAGTAATCATCAATGATAGTTCTACTGTAGTCATCATCAATGATAGTCTTACTGTAGTCATCATCAATGATAGTTTTACTGTAGTCATCATCAATGATAGTTTTACTGTAGTCATCATCAGTGATAGTTCTACTGTAGTCATCATCAATGATAGTTCTACTGTAGTCATCATCAATGATAGTTCTACTGTAGTCATCATCAATCTAACAAAATGTTGTTAGATATTTTATCGGTAAAAACAAAGCATGAAGCAAGAACTGTAAAATACATTGTAGCTGATAAGTTGGTACCAGTAAGTGTGTAATACTAAACCATCACAAACACTGTAAAATACATTGTAGCTGATAAGTTGGTACCAGTAAGTGTGTAATCCTATACCATCACAAGCATTGTAAAATACATTGTAGCTGATAAGTTGGTACCAGTAAGAGTGTAATCCTAAACCATCACAAGCATTGTAAAATACATTGTAGCTGATAAGTTGGTACCAGTAAGAGTGTAATCCTAAACCATCACAAGCATTGTAAAATACATTGTAGCTGATAAGTTGGTACCAGTAAGAGTGTAATCCTATACCATCACAAGCATTGTAAAATACATTGTAGCTGATAAGTTGGTACCAGTAAGAGTGTATTCCTAAACCATCACAAACACTGTAAAATACATTGTAGCTGATAAGTTGGTACCAGTAAGAGTGTAATCCTATACCATCACAAACACTGTAAAATACATTGTAGCTGATAAGTTGGTACCAGTAAGAGTGTAATCCTATACCATCAAAAACACTGTAAAATACATTGTAGCTGATAAGTTGGTACCAGTAAGAGTGTAATCCTATACCATCACAAACACTGTAAAATACATTGTAGCTGATAAGTTGGTACCAGTAAGAGTGTAATCCTATACCATCACAAGCATTGTAAAATACATTGTAGCTGATAAGTTGGTACCAGTAATAGTGTAATCCTATACCATCACAAGCACTGTAAAATACATTGTAGCTGATAAGTTGGTACCAGTAAGAGTGTAATCCTATACCATCACAAACACTGTAAAATACATTGTAGCTGATAAGTTGGTACCAGTAAGAGTGTAATCCTATACCATCACAAACACTATAAAATACATTGTAGCTGATAAGTTGGTACCAGTAAGAGTGTAATCCTATACCATCACAAACACTGTAAAATACATTGTAGCTGATAAGTTGGTACCAGTAAGAGTGTAATCCTATACCATCACAAACACTGTAAAATACATTGTAGCTGATAAGTTGGTACCAGTAAGAGTGTAATCCTATACCATCACAAACACTGTAAAATACATTGTAGCTGATAAGTTGGTACCAGTAAGAGTGTAATCCTATACCATCACAAACACTGTAAAATACATTGTAGCTGATAAGTTGGTACCAGTAAGAGTGTAATCCTATACCATCACAAGCACTGTAAAATACATTGTAGCTGATAAGTTGGTACCAGTAAGTGTGTAATGCTAAACCATCACAAGCACTGTAAAATACATTGTAGCTGATAAGTTGGTACCAGTAAGTGTGTAATGCTAAACCATCACAAGCATTGTAAAATACATTGTAGCTGATAAGTTGGTACCAGTAAGAGTGTAATCCTATACCATCACAAGCATTGTAAAATACATTGTAGCTGATAAGTTGGTACCAGTAAGAGTGTAATCCTATACCATCACAAGCATTGTAAAATACATTGTAGCTGATAAGTTGGTACCAGTAAGAGTGTAATCCTAAACCATCACAAGCATTGTAAAATACATTGTAGGTGATAAGTTGGTACCAGTAAAAGTGTAATCCTATACCATCACAAGCATTGTAAAATACATTGTAGCTGATAAGTTGGTACCAGTAGGAGTGTAATACTAAACCATCACAAACACTGTAAAATACATTGTAGGTGGTAAGTTGGTACCAGTAAGTGTGTAATCCTAAACCCTCACAAACACTGTAAAATACATTGTAGCTGATAAGTTGGTACCAGTAGGAGTGTAATACTAAACCATCACAAACACTGTAAAATACATTGTAGGTGGTAAGTTGGTACCAGTAGGAGTGTAATCCTACACCATCACAAACACTGTAAAATACATTGTAGCTGATAAGTTGGTACCAGTAGGAGTGTAATCCTAAACCCTCACAAACACTGTAAAATACATTGTAGCTGATAAGTTGGTACCAGTAAGAGTGTAATACTAAACCATCACAAACACTGTAAAATACATTGTAGCTGATAAGTTGGTACCAGTAGGAGTGTAATCCTAAACCATCACAAACACTGTAAAATACATTGTAGGTGATAAGTTGGAACCAGTAAGAGTGTAATCCTAAACCATCACAAACACTGTAAAATACATTGTAGGTGGTAAGTTGGTACCAGTAAGAGTGTAATCCTAAACCATCACAAACATTGTAAAATACATTGTAGGTGATAAGTTGGAACCAGTAAGAGTGTAATCCTAAACCATCACAAACACAGTAAAATACATTGTAGGCGGTAAGTTGGTACCAGTAAGAGTGTAATCCTAAACCATCACAAGCATTGTAAAATACATTGTAGCTGATAAGTTGGTACCAGTAAGAGTGTAATCCTAAACCATCACAAACACTGTAAAATACATTGTAGGTGATAAGTTGGTACCAGTAAAAGTGTAATCCTAAACCATCACAAACACTATAAAATACATTGTAGGTGGTAAGTTGGTACCAGTAAGTGTGTAATCCTAAACCATCACAAACACTGTAAAATACATTGTAGCTGATAAGTTGGTACCAGTAAAAGTGTAATCCTAAACCATCACAAACACTGTAAAATACATTGTAGCTGTTAAGTTGGTACCAGTAAAAGTGTAATCCTAAACCATCACAAACACTATAAAATACATTGTAGGTGTTAAGTTGGTACCAGTAAGTGTGTAATCCTAAACCATCACAAACACTGTAAAATAGATTGTAGCTGATAAGTTGGTACCAGTAAAAGTGTAATCCTAAACCATCACAAACACTGTAAAATACATTGTAGCTGATAAGTTGGTACCAGTAAGAGTGTAATGCTAAACCATCACAAACACTGTAAAATGTATTGTAGCTGATAAGTTGGTACCAGTAAGAGTGTAATCCTAAACCATCACAAGCATTGTAAAATACATTGTAGCTGATAAGTTGGTACCAGTCAGAGTGTAATCCTAAACCATCACAAACACTGTAAAATACATTGTAGCTGATAAGTTGGTACCAGTAATAGTGTAATCTTAAACCATCACAAGCATTGTAAAATACATTGTAGGTGATAAGTTGGTACCAGTAAGAGGGTAATCCTAAACCATTACAAACACTATAAAATACATTGTCGGTGGTAAGTTGGTACCAGTAAGTGTGTAATCCTAAACCATCACAAACACTGTAAAATACATTGTAGCTGATAAGTTGGTACCAGTAAGTGTGTAATCCTAAACCATCACAAATACTGTAAAATACATTGTAGCTGATAAGTTGGTACCAGTAAGAGTATAATCCTAAACCATCACAAACACTATAAAATACATTGTAGGTGATAAGTTGGTACCAGTAAGTGTGTAATCCTAAACCATCACAAACACTGTAAAATACATTGTAGGTGATAAATTGGTACCAGTAAGTGTGTAATCCTAAACCATCACAAACACTGTAAAATACATTGTAGCTGATAAGTTGGTACCAGTAAGAGTGTAATCCTAAACCATCACAAGCATTGTAAAATACATTGTAGCTGATAAGTTGGTACCAGTAAGAGTGTAATCCTAAACCATAACAAACACTGTAAAATACATTGTAGCTGATAAGTTGGTACCAGTAAGTGTGTAATCCTAAACCATCACAAACACTGTAAAATACATTGTAGCTGATAAGTTGGTACCAGTAAGAGTGTAATCCTAAACCATCACAAGCATTGTAAAATACATTGTAGCTGATAAGTTGGTACCAGTAAGAGTGTAATGCTAAACCATCACAAACACTGTAAAATGCATTGTAGCTGATAAGTTGGTACCAGTAAGAGTGTAATCCTAAACCATCACAAACACTGTAAAATGCATTGTAGCTGATAAGTTGGTACCAGTAAGAGTGTAATCCTAAACCATCACAAACACTGTAAAATACATTGTAGCTGATAAGTTGGTACCAGTAAGTGTGTAATCCTAAACCATCACAAACACTGTAAAATACATTGTAGCTGATAAGTTGGTACCAGTAAGAGTGTAATCCTAAACCATCACAAGCATTGTAAAATACATTGTAGCTGATAAGTTGGTACCAGTAAGAGTGTAATGCTAAAGCATCACAAACACTGTAAAATGCATTGTAGCTGATAAGTTGGTACCAGTAAGAGTGTAATCCTAAACCATCACAAACACTGTAAAATGCATTGTAGCTGATAAGTTGGTACCAGTAAGAGTGTAATCCTAAACCATCACAAACACTGTAAAATACATTGTAGCTGATAAGTTGGTACCAGTAAGAGTGTAATCCTAAACCATCACAAACACTGTAAAATACATTGTAGCTGATAAGTTGGTACCAGTAAGAGTGTAATCCTAAACCATCACAAACACTGTAAAATACATTGTAGCTGATAAGTTGGTACCAGTAATAGTGTAATCTTAAACCATCACAAGCATTGTAAAATACATTGTAGGTGATAAGTTGGTACCAGTAAGTGTGTAATCCTAAACCATCACAAACACTGTAAAATACATTGTAGCTGATAAGTTGGTACCAGTAAGAGTGTAATCCTAAACCATCACAAGCATTGTAAAATACATTGTAGCTGATAAGTTGGTACCAGTAAGAGTGTAATGCTAAAGCATCACAAACACTGTAAAATGCATTGTAGCTGATAAGTTGGTACCAGTAAGAGTGTAATCCTAAACCATCACAAACACTGTAAAATACATTGTAGCTGATAAGTTGGTACCAGTAAGAGTATAATCCTAAACCATCACAAACACTGTAAAATACATTGTAGCTGATAAGTTGGTACCAGTAATAGTGTAATCTTAAACCATCACAAGCATTGTAAAATACATTGTAGCTGATAAGTTGGTACCAGTAAGAGTGTAATCCTAAACCATCACAAGCATTGTAAAATACATTGTAGGTGGTAAGTTGGTACCAGTAAGAGTGTAATCCTAAACCATCACACCGTGATTGAATAATTAGTTTTATTTTTTTGTTAAGAGCAGAGTTTCACTTCTGACTGTTTGCATCCTACCCGTTGTAGGTATCAAAACTCGATATTTAGCGTGATAAGCTGAACCACTATAGGGAGAGAATGTTAAAAGCTATGAAAATAGAAAGATGTAAGACAACTGAAGCGTTAGAAACTTCCAATTATCCGTTTGCTGGTTTATCCGTGATATGAGGAACGTCATAGCCTTAAAACGGAAATGACGTCAATAAAACAGTGCTGTACCTATATTTCTTTTGTGGTGCCCAAATGGATCACTGATCAATATTCTGTAATCGTCCACACCGTCATATCCACAATGTTTGTAAACGTGATTATTTTATAATTAATGCAGAATATTTTCTGTTCGTTTTAACCCATTTTCTTGTTTTAATAAGTTAAATATCATTCAGTTTGTTTGTTCTAGGTAGCTAAGAAATGACTTTTCTCTCTCTCTGAGTTAGTCCTAAATCAAACTCACCTGACAACAGCCAATAGGAAGTTGTTGAGTTTCCTCTGTCGCGCCATATTGGTGTACATCTGAAATTTTGAACATGAAGATTATGAAAGACAAAAACGCCCAATATTATTATCAGCTTACATACAACTGGTGAATATCAAAGGACTCTAAACATAGTTAGCAATATCAGTAAATCGCAGGAAACAATTAGAACTTTAAGAAAACCTAATAAAATCAAGAGATATTAAATTAATTTTATCATATATTATTATAACGAACCCCTTGCACTGATTAAGTAATTAAATGTTAAGACAGTGAGATATGCTGTCTTAAATTAAACGCTAAGACATGTTAAGAGCCAGTCGATCCAAGATCATACATTTGTTTGTTTTGAATTTCATGCAAAGCTACTCGAGGGTTATCTGCACTAGCCGTCCCTAATTTAGCAGTGTAAAACTAGAGGGAAGGCAGCTAGTCATCACCACCCACCGTCAACTCTTAAGCTACTCTTTACCAACGAATAGTGGGATTGATCGCAACATTATAACACCCCTACGGCTGAAAGGGCGAGCATGTTTGGTGTGATAGGAATTCGATCTCGTGACCCTCGGATTAGGAGTCGAGTGCCTTAATCACCTGGCCATGCCAGGTCTAGATTATATGTCAACCTGGAGAAATTACTAGGCATACCTAGTACGGTTGGTCATGATACAAGGCCAAGGTTTTCCTATAGAAATCACTAGACAGCTCCGGTATGGTTGACCATCAGACAAGGCCTAAGCTTTCCCATAGAAATCACCAGACAGCTCCGGTATGGTTGACCATCAAACAAGGCCTAAGCTTTCCTCGAGAAATTATAAGACTGCTATAGTATGGTTGACTATCAGACAAGGCCTAGGCTCTCCTACAGAAATTACTAGACAGCTTTCTTATGGTTGGACATCAGACAAGGCCTATGTTTTCCTATAGAAATCACTAGACAGCTATGGTTTTATTGTTGACCATCAGACGAAGCTTAGGGTTTCCTATAAAAATTTACTAGAAAACTCCGATACTGTTGGACATCAGACAAAGCCTATGTTTTTTTGTATAACCTAAAGAAGGATGGAGCTTAAGGTATTTTTACAATATAGATGAACGGTGGGATGATCTGATTGTTAGTGATGCTTATATATGTGTATTTAATCAAGTACGTAAGGTAAGATTGTGGTAATATAATGATATTAATGTACCGCATCACTGGTACGCAAACTTTTAATGGTGTCCCCTCACTAAACGTATTATGTTGTCCCCTTACTAAACGTATTATGTTGTCCCCTTACTAAACGTATTATGTTATCCCCTTACTAAACGTATTATGTTGTCCCCTTACTAAACGTATCATGTTGTCCCCTTACTAAACGTATTATATTGTCCCCTTAATAAACGTATCATGTTGTCCCCTTACTAAACGTATTATGTTGTCCCCTTACTAAACGTATTATGTTATCCCCTTACTAAACGTATTATATTGTCCCCTTACTAAACGTATCATGTTGTCCCCTTACTAAACGTATCATGTTGTCCCCTTACTAAACGTATTATGTTGTCCCCTTACTAAACGTATTATATTGTCCCCTTACTAAACGTATTATATTGTCCCCTTACTAAACGTATTATGTTGTCCCCTGCTCCCAGTATAACTTTGCACACTGTACATAATATTTTTCCACTTTAATTGTTCTTACTATATTAATTAATACCAGTAACATTTATACACTAGTTTTTAAAACATGTTTGGTTTAAAATTTCTACTTTCAGATGTAATTTACATGTTCTAAGTTGTGCTTCCAACCGCCCTCCCGACTCTCCACGTCCCTCTTGGAAGAGACGACCCATAGTTTGAGTACCACGGCCCTATTCGACCACACAAGTCTAACTTTTCATTAATTAATATAAACGATTCATTTGAATACTATTACTACACATTAACTACAACAATAAAGTAACTACACCTAGGTGATCGTGCACGCTAGCAACCATGACAACGAATAAGTTAATTATTAGATGTTGGTACATACCTCGGCGTAATGTAGAGCAATACCTCCCCATACCAGATAGCTGTTGATGATCTAATAAAACAATAAGGACCACACGTGACTTTCTGTTTTAACATCATTGGTTACAAGTTACCCGCTATATTAAATTAGCTACGTTATTTACTAGACGAATTTCTAGTTTTCTCTATAAAAATAGTTTAATTTAAATGGTTACATAGCAACTGTATGGATCAAACAACGGATCTGTGGCTAATGATAAACACCTGTTATTACCTCCTCGTCTTCCTCGTGGAACGGTCCTTCTTCAGAATTCCGGTATAATTCGAGAACCCCTGTTTGAAATGAAGAAATAATCGTAATTATTGTTTGTTAATTCAAACGAAGGAAACAAATCCCTGGCTCGATTCAAAGCTCTGGATATAGAGTTCTGACAAAGGTGGCGACCTCTCACTTACCGTTAGATCTCACATAATACGAGAAAATTACAATTATTAACTAATATTGTGTTGTGTGAGATAATTTTTCTTACTTCGATTCTATTTGTTTTTGATGAGTTATACGATTGGTCAAAAATTCATTTTAAGTTATAACCTTTAGCTAATGGCCAATAGCAGGCTAGCGTCGGAGCATGCGCAAAACGCATTTTAAAATTGCACTACAACTATTTTATACATATCACGCTTCGAAGGTCATTGTTCATAGGTCAGTGGCCCTTCATTAAAATGGTTCTCGCCAGATCGAGAAAGTAATGAATCCAGAAGATGGTCGACATGTATCTAGCTTGTTGGTCTTTGAATTTCACGTAAAGCTACACGAAGGCTATCTGTGCTAGTCGTTCCTAATTTAGCAGTGTGAGACAAAGGGAAGGCAGCTAGTCATCACCGCTCACCGTCAACTCTTGGGCTGCTATTTTATCAAGGAATAGTGAGATTGATCGTGCCATTATAACGCCTCCAAGCCTGAAAAGGCGAGCATGTTAAGTGGGATGAAGATTCGAACCTGAGACGTTCAGAATCAAACAGCCCAAACACCTGGCCAAGCCGGGGCCAACTTGTATTTATGGATATCGCGAGCAGTGCAAATGTTATTATTCTATTTTTCTTTCTACACATTAAAACATATTCAGCACGTGCGCATTATGACGTAAGTTACTTTACTCTGTTAATACACTACGCGCACATTTTGTCGAATTACCAAACTGACTGAAACTAAAAACAAGTGTTAAATTAGAGTTTCGGTTTTTGCTGGTAAGTTAAAACTGTAAAGGTGGATAACTGAATTTAATTTTTTTAGGTTAAAACACCTGGTTAAACGTGAACTCGTGACCTCACAAATCAACAGCCACAGCTTATAGAAGTGGTTTTAATCACCTGTTAATTCCCCGTCTGGTTGTTGAATGGGATGTGCTAAGATGAAAGCTGCCGAATCCGGGTCGACCATCGCGCCATCTGGAAATCTAGGATCCTACAGAGAGTCGAGATTCAATGAAACCAAAATTAATAACTTGAAGTATTTAATGGATTTAGACGACTAGCTTTTATTTATCCACTTAAAAAAAAAAAACTGATGCTTTTACAACAATGTAAAAACATGTGCGCTATTACAGTGGTAAAAATGAACTGGTCATATGGTAAACGATGTTTTTAAACTACATTTATTTACTAATCACAGAAATGGGTTTTGCGTTTATTCAAAAAATAGAATTTCTAGAGTTTCATACTTAATCTTATTACGTAATTGCTAATCATTCACGTGGCTTTAAAATATTCCATTTTTACTACCAGATTATGTGAACGAAGACGATTACCATAACAGCAGGCCCGGCATGGCCAGGTGGTAAAGGCACTCGACTCATAATCTGAGGGTCGCGAGTTAGAATTTCTGTCACACCAAACATGCCCGCCCTTTCAGCGGTGTGGGCATTATAATGTGACGGACAATTTCATTATTCGTTGGTAAAGAGTAGCCAAGAGTTGACGGTGGGTGGTGATGACTATCAGCCTTTCCTCGAGTCTTACTCTGCTAAATTGGGAACGGCTGGCGCAGATAGCCCTCGTGTAGCTTTGCGCAAAATTCAAGACAAGTAAATAAACAAAACATAAGAGCGTAGTGACGTTAAAAAAGGCAGCAGGACGCATGCGCAGCAATAGACTCTGCCGAATGTATTATGTTTGTTTGTTTTGAATTTCGCGCAAAGCTACACGAAGGCTATCTGCGCTAGCCCTCCCCAATTTAACAGTGTAGGATAGAGGGAAGGCAGCTAGTCATCACCACCCACCATCAACTCTTGGACAACTCTTTTACCAAAGAATAGTGGGATTGGTCGTAACTTTATAACGCCTCCGCGACTGAAAGGGCTAGCATGTTTGGTGCGACGGAGACTCAAATCTGCGACCCTCAGATTACGAGTCGAGTGCCTTAACCACCTGGCCATGCTGGGCCACTGTATTACGTTAACCAAGTAATCACGGAAAATATAATAATTTGTTTACTGGAGAAATAAATTACGTCATCCTCTTTCCTTGGTTCGACAAAGAAAGGTAGTAAATTTAAAATGTGGTAAAATATATTTACATTTTGAATTGTTATTTATTACAAATATTATACCTGTTCGTTTCTAATTCTTCGCTGGTTTTGAAATATTAATTTTACTTCATATTTCTAAATCACTAGAGGGTGCTCTGGTCGTTTTATGCATGTGCGATTGCATTCGTAATAATTTATATATACATAAGGCTCAAGAAAAGACAATATTAATTAAATTGTTGAAAATAATAGAGAAAAATTAAATAAAAACACAAACAGCTGGACTTGTTCTTAATCTATTTCACCCAAAAGCCTTTCTTTGAGATACGTATATAGAAATGTCGTTAAATAACAAACCAACCGAACCTTCTAGATACAATACCAAACATTGCATCTCATTTACAGAAATCTACAATCTGATATATATAAGTATAATAGTACCGTCTGTTGACTGTTATCTATATAAATGTAATAGTACGGACTGTTTTACGTCCATGTAACTACTTTACAGGTTGTGGATGTTCATTAGGTTTATTCGGGGTACATATGAACTTCCAATTTTGCGTTTTGCAGTTTTTATGAGATTTTTGCTGCTTTCCTACTACTTCGCCCCCTGTTGATGGATCTTCACAAAATCTAGAATGAACGTTTGTTAGGTCCATGCGAAGATACATAAATAAATAAATTTATGGTTTCGCATTTTGTGTTTTACAGTTTTTTAGCAATTACATATAAGAGAAACAACTTTTCATGTGCTGAAATAACCTTTAGTCGATCATGAATTTACATAACTTCCGGCCAGGGGGCGGTACTGCACCTAGTAAAACTATTATATAACAATGCGTTACTACTGTATTACTGAAACAGAGAGACGTTAAAATTAAATATATAGCTATAATAAATGTTATATAGATACAGGTACGTATAATAATATGTATTGTTGTTGCTACAGATATACAGGTACATATAATAATATGTATTGTTGCTACAGATATACAGGTACATATAATAATATGTATTGTTGTTGCTATAGAGATACATGTACGTATAATTAGAGGTATTGTTGTTGCTGTAGAGATACAGGTACGTATAATTAGATGTATTGTCGTTGCTATATAGATACAGGTACGTATAATTACATGTATTGTCGTTGCTATAAAAATACCGGTACGTATAATTAGAGGTATTGTCGTTGCTATAGAGATACAGGTACGTACAATTAGATGTATTGTTGTTGCTATAAAAATACCGGTACGTATAATTAGATGTATTGTTGTTGCTATAAAAATACCGGTACGTATAATTAGATGTATTGTTGTTGCTATAAAAATACAGGTACGTATAATTAGAGGTATTGTTGTTGTTGGAAACATACAGGTACGTATAATAAGATGTATTGTCGTTACTATGCGTTGGTTATAGTGAGAAAAGAACTAAACATAAATATAATACTAAATAACTATATTTATCATAGTTTTCACGTATTTCTCACCGGTTCTCCAATGGCTATTCTTACTGGCTCTGAGTTTCTCGCCACAAAAGCTGTGATGTTGTTTTCCGCGTGGATGGAGATTTTACGAACTGTGCCTTCAGAGCTGCATAATTAACTGAATGTTAGGAAATAACTGATATGAAATGTTTCACTTTAATACTATCATAAGTTATAAAGACAAATAACTGATATCAAATGTTTTATCATAATGAGATTGAGTGTGGTTAACATATCATAACGGGATTGGGTGTGGTTAACATATCATAACGGGATTGAGTATGGTTAACACATCATAATGGGATTGAGTGTGGTTAACATATCATAATGGGATTGAGTATGGTTAACATATCATAATGGGATTGAGTATGGTTAACATATCATAACGGGATTGAGTATGGTTAACACATCATAATGGGATTGAGTGTGGTTAACATATCATAACAGGATTGAGTGTGGTTAACATATCATAACGGGATTGAGTATGGTCAACATATCATAACGGGATTGAGTATGGTTAACACATCATAATGGGATTGAGTGTGGTTAACATATTATAACAGGATTGAGTGTGGTTAACATATCATAACGGGATTGAGTATGGTCAACATATCATAACGGGATTGAGTATGGTTAACACATCATAATGGGATTGAGTGTGGTTAACATATCATAACAGGATTGAGTGTGGTTAACATATCATAACGGGATTGAGTATGGTTAACACATCATAATGGGATTGAGTGTGGTTAACATATCATAATGAGATTGAGTATGGTTAACACATCATAATGGGATTGAGTATGGTTAACACATCATAATGGGATTGAGTATGGTTAACACATCATAATGGGATTGCGTATGGTTAACACATCATAATGGGATTGAGTATGGTTAACACATCATAATGGGATTGAGTGTGGTTAACATATCATAACGGGATTGAGTATGGTTAACACATCATAATGGGATTGAGTGTGGTTAACATATCATAACAGGATTGAGTGTGGTTAACACATTATAACAGGATTGAGTATGGTTAACATATCATAACGGGATTGAGTATGGTTAACACATCATAACGGGATTGCGTATGGTTAACATATCATAATGGGATTGAGTATGGTTAACACATCATAACGGGATTGCGTATGGTTAACACATCATAATGGGATTGAGTATGGTTAACACATCATAATGGGATTGAGTATGGTTAACATATCATAACGGGATTGAGTATGGTTAACACATCATAACGGGATTGAGTATGGTTAACATATCATAACGGGATTGAGTATGGTTAACACATCATAACGGGATTGAGTATGGTTAACACATCATAATGGAATTGAGTATGGTTAACACATCATAATGCGATAGAGTATGGTTAACATATCATAACGGGATTGAGTATGGTTAACACATCATAACGGGATTGAGTATGGTTAACACATCATAACGGGATTGAGTATGGTTAACACATCATAACGGGATTGAGTATGGTTAACACATCATAATAGGATTGAGTATGGTTAACACATCATAATAGGATTGAGTGTGGTTAACACATCATAACGGGATTGAGTATGGTTAACACATCATTACGGGATTGAGCGTGGTTAACACATCATAACGGGATTGAGTATGGTTAACACATCATAATAGGATTGCGTATGGTTAACACATCATAATGGGATTGAATATGGTTAACACATCATAATAGGATTGAGTATGGTTAACACATCATAATGGGATTGAATATGGTTAACACATCATAATGAGATTGAGTATGGTTAACACATCATAATGGGATTGAGTATGGTTAACACATCATAATGGGATTGAGTATGGTTAACACATCATAATGGGATTGAGTATGGTTAACACATCATAACGGGATTGAGTATGGTTAACACATCATAATGGGATTGAGTATGGTTAACATATCATAATGAGATTGAGGATGGTTAACACATCATAATGGGATTGAGTATGGTTAACACATCATAATGGGATTGAGTATGGTTAACACATCATAATGGGATTGAGTATGGTTAACATATCATAATGAGATTGAGGATGGTTAACACATCATAATGGGATTGAGTATGGTTAACACATCATAATGGGATTGAGTATGGTTAACACATCATAATGGGATTGAGTATGGTTAACACATCATAATGGGATTGAGTATGGTTAACACATCATAATGGGATTGAGTATGGTTAACACATCCTGAATATTCGAGCATTAAAATTTATATAAAACAACAATTCTTACACCAACTCTTTCGGGTTTCTTTATCATTAATGTAATCCTAACAGGAAGCAGAGATCCGTCGACAGGAAGTGACGTCACGAGAACAGCTTTTACTTTATAAATGCTTCACATTTGTGTTTTAGGCAGTTAACACCTAAACACCTCGCTATCTTTAGTTATAGATGGTTCATATCGTTAAAAGTATTGCTTTTATTGTAACCCTAGTCGGAGGTTTAGTTTTCAGAAGGCCCTGTGTTACACTTACTAATGTATGAACAAAGATGACAGTTATAAAACGGTAACAGTTCTGTAAAAAAACTTACTTTGGACGGTTGTCTTCTTTAGTGAAGCCATGCAGTTCCTAGAAGAAGAAAAAATAAAAACTAAAACCATTTATTGTGTGACGTGATAAAATTTGTGCGGGTAAAAGCGCGAGAGAGCTTCCAGTTTGTAAATAAAGTATAACAAACTGTGTTACAATAGTCACGTTCTGAAGTGGCCGTGACAACGGATAAACGCACATTTAAACGTTAGCGTAGCAAATGAAATTTTTCAGCCAATATTGACTACTACCAACCTTGCAGCTTGTCTTATGTTGTAAATATTGGGTGGAAAATTTGTTTGTTTGCTTAATTTTCTCATAAAACCACCAGCTGTCCTTAATTTTGAACCGACGGAAAGCAGGTAGTCAACACCACTCGTCGCCAACATTCGGGCTTCTCTTGTCAGACCAAAAAATGGGGTTTGACCGTAACTCTTATAACGCACCCACGGCTCCAAAATGATGAGTGGACTTGTTATTTTTTATTTGACGTTACGAGACGCGAACCAGGAACTTTACGTCTATGTAGCGTCACACTATCTAGTTAGCTGTTCTCGCCCGATCACAATTCACAAATTATTGCTTTACTGTAGTGCAGATTAGTATTAACAAGAGATCACTGTTTTTGGTAAGATTGTCAAATTATTCTGTAACTCGCGTGGCCTTGTGAATCTGAAAATTAAGGGTTCACGTCCCATGGTCGCAAAAATAGACTTCACACTTTAAAGCCATGGTGTGTTTTTGGATTGACAGTAAAATTCTTCTATTGGGCAAGAAAAGAATAGTCCAACATGTGACGATGGATGTTGTTGCCTTCCTTCTAGTCTATCGGGTACGGCCAGCATTTATAACCATAGTATAGTTTTACAGGAACATTAAAAAAAAAAAAACAAGCCAGCGTAACAAGTTTTTTAACCAAAGTTCATTCAGCTTAGCGAACTTTACCAGTTGAGTGACAAATGTTTAAACATTTTGATTTAATGGAAATTAGGGTTATTCTTAACGACAGGTCTTTTTTTTGTATGGTGAAAGCGAGCATAAATGGACACTAATATGTGGTCAACATGAATTGGTACTGACATGAGGTCAACATAACAACACTGATGTAGGGTCAACATGAATGGCTACTGACACGGGGTCAACATAACAACACTGATGTAGGGTCAACATAACAATACTGATGTTGGGTCAACATAACAACACTGATGTAGGGTCAACATAACAATACTAATGTAGGGTCGACATAAATGGACACTAACGTCTGATCAACATGAATGGCTACTGACATGAGGTCAACATAACAACACTGACGTAGGATCAACATAAATGGACACTAACGTCTGTTCAACGTGAATGGATACTGACATTAGGTCAACTTAACAACACTGATGTAGGGTCAACATGAATGAATACTGACAAGTCCCAGAGTTTTAACAATCAGTCTTAGAGTGAAAGTTGAATGTTAAACTGGTGTCTTTGTGGTTTGTTATATTTTTGTATACGCATAACAGACGTCAAAACCGGATGGTGGTGGGGACTGGTGGTGGTGATACATAACCATTAATAATTAAACCATAATTACTGATCGTAATTTCGTATTAAGTCTTTGTTTCTGTGCAGCTGTTTGAGTTTTGTTTATCTACAATGAAAGGTAACTACTGTTCTTTGATGACGTCTACACAAACAACTTTGTTAGAATCTTTTCGTGTCTCTGTGTATTATCTGAAGGATTCATTCATTAACTTTGTAGCAACATAACAAACAACTTGTATCTTGTTTGTAAAATATGGTTTTTGTTGTCGTGTTGTTTACACTGATTCGTTTATAACGTGTCTAAAATCGAAAGAAACTTGCAATAGAAAAAATTCATTGTTTCCGTTAACCCTAAAAAAATTAAAAAAATACTCTCGTCAACAGAGATAACTACAGAGTTTCGTTCTCTTGACTTTTCAAACGCCTTATATACTTATCTCAAGTACTGCCACTCATTAACATACTGTAAGAGACATCAGAACACCAGTGGACAAGCTTGTCTACAATCACGTACCAGTCGGAATGATAAGCCGTTATCTTACGTTTTCGTAATACGGCTTGTCTCGTGCAATACCAAACTCTAACCTTGGGAACTGATAAATAACAAGTACTATTCGTTTATTTTTGTTTAACATATAGTTACATAATGGAAATAACTGTGCTGTATCCATCACGAGTATCAAATCCCGAGTTTGAGCGTCATAAGCCCAAGGCTTACTGCTCAACCATTTTAGGACAAACAAAAATAAACAGTTATGTCGAGAAAACCCACTTGCATAGAAAAATATTTATGTAAAAACGGCTCATTTGGGTTGAGAAAATTTTTTTTACGTGGAGCAGCGAACAACGTTTCGACCTTTGACATTCTAAACAATAATGAAGTTTATTTATTCTTGTTAAGTTCACAGGCACACAATGAGCTATTTGTGCTGTGTCAACCACGGGTATCGAATCCTGATTTTTAGCGTCATAACTCATCACACTTACCGCTCAGCCACTGGCGGGACAGACTAGAAGGGAAGTTATTTCTTTTGTTAATGGCATAGCAACATAATGAGTGACGTGCGCCGTGCCCACCATGAGTACTGAACTCCAATTTCCAACCTTCGTAAGTCCTCAGACTAGATGGTAAACGACACCCACCGTAATACCTTGTGTTACCCTAATCAAACAGATGGACTTTGACCATCCTTACTGTAACGTCCGGTTGCTCAGCGTTTTTTGTTTTTTTTTACGCGAAGAACTGGGTTTCAATACCCGTGATGGACAAAACACAGACGGTCCATTCTGTAGTTTTGCTCATAACACCAAACGAACAAAATTTAAGGAAGCCATGACCAACATTAAATAACATCTTATTATTACTTGTTTTAGTTTTTACAGGTTCGTTAACTACTGAGTCACGTTTGATCTGAGTTCGTTTCTATGTAATTATGTGAGATTTGTTGAAACCATTAACTTATCGTTTTGTTATCAAAGCTAAGAACGTGTGGGCTAATAAATCATCGAACTGCCAATACTGTTGAAGTATTCTAGAATATAATTTCTATTTTGGTTGTTATGAAAGTAGAACTTGTCGTCATTCATACATCCACAAACAACAGGTACACAAATATAATTTTTTTTATCACTTCGGACACTCATAAGGATAAAATTACATGAGTTATTCACAAAATATGCTCGTTTTATAAGCCGAACAAAAACTAAAGTCTCCATTATTTTCCTATAAAAAACATAATATGACATAGTCTGTCCGAATCATAAAAATAAATTATCAATGAATAATTGGTTATTGACAAATAAAAATAATTAATCACTTAAGTGTAATATTTATTACGTAAAAAAAAAAATTATATCAGACCAGTGTATTTATAAGTCCGTCCTCTAACTTCTCTTGTCTTTACAGGTAAACCCTCTTGTACTTATAAACCAATCAGGTAAGCTCTCTTGTACTTATAAACCAATCACGTAATCTCTCTTTTAATTACAGACAAAAATTACGACGAAATAACTAAGTGCACGAAACTTAATCTCAGTAAAACTAAGCTACTTTTAAACCATTTTATTATCGATTTCTCTGTTAAGTAATTATATTCAATGGGTATTTTCCAAGGTTGTTTGGGTAATAACTGCTAATTATATTGATTCATTAACTAAAACAATTTTCTTAATTAATTAAAAATTCTTAATTAAGATTTCAATGGTTATCCCCTACCACAGATCCTAAGATTATGATTACACTAAATATCAGCTCCACCTATACTCATGACTCTTAGCCCTAACTCTACATCCGAAAAATCCTACCACTTCCCACTATGGTTAAAGAAACAAAAGAACTAGTTACAGCAGTCCATACCTGAGTTCCCCTGTCGAATAGGTAAAGGTTCCAGCATTCCACATTCACGGCAGAGGCAATGGTGGCCACGAGCTCAGAAAGAACGTGCATCATGTTTGGACTCGTATAAAGACTTGTGGTCAGGTCCTGGAGCATCTTCCTTTGTCTGCATGGACACAAAACTAGAAGGAAGAAAACAAAAACACCTTGTCGGACTACAATGACTCGAAACTAGAAGGAAGTTAAACTATTCACCCCGAGACTTAAACCAGTAATTTTCAAATTACAAAATTTGTAATCTGAAACCTCCGTCTACGTGTATACACCCCGTTCCTTACGTGTAGACTCGCCAGTTTCTTTCCTTTCAAACTGACAAAAAACAAGTTTTTCAGTTGCACAAGAGAAACAATAAACTAATTCACATTAATGGACAGGTGTCAAATATATAATTTATTTTACTACTAGATACTCGTTTTCTTTAATTATACCTGACAAAAGAAAGTTTGTCTTTGATAAATATACTCTATTTCTATACCTTTCTTTAACCATCTGAATAAATGACAGCTTTATTCTTTATCATAATGTAGTTTTCTTTATTTTCTATTCTTTCTTTATCATAATTTAATTTCTTCAAACTTGACTTCTCACGAAATGTTATTTTAATTTCTACCTCCAAGAAAGTACAGCACAAGTACGAAAACACACGAATAACTTTAATAAATAAACTGTTTAAACTATCATTAATTCTTGTTATCTATGTTATAATATAAGAAATAAATACTTACCTTCCAGCGAGACAGGCTAGTCTTCCGTTCAGTTCGTCCTAAACACACAATGTATAAATATAGAATTTACAATTCGTCTCAAACACACATTGTTTATATCTCTAGTTTATAATTTGTCCTAAACACACAATGTGCAAATCTAGAATTTACAATTCGTCTCAAACACACATTGTTTATATCTCTAGTTTATAATTTGTCCTAAACACACAATGTGCAAATCTAGAATTTACAATTCGTCTCAAACACACATTGTTTATATCTCTAGTTTATAATTTGTCCTAAACACACAATGTACAAATCTAGAATTTACAATTCGTCTCAAACACACATTGTTTATATCTCTAGTTTATAATTTGTCCTAAACACACAATGTACAAATCTAGAATTTACAATTCGTCTCAAACACACATTGTTTATATCTCTAGTTTATAATTTGTCCTAAACACACAATGTACAAATCTAGAATTTACAATTCGTCTCAAACACACATTGTTTATATCTCTAGTTTATAATTTGTCCTAAACATACAATGTACAAATCTAGAATTTACAATTCGTCTCAAACACACATTGTTTATATCTCTAGTTTATAATTTGTCCTAAACACACAATGTACAAATCTAGAATTTACAATTCGTCTCAAACGCACATTGTTTATATCTCTAGTTTATAATTTGTCCTAAACATACAATGTACAAATCTAGAATTTACAATTCGTCTCAAACACACATTGTTTATATCTCTAGTTTATAATTTGTCCTAAACACACAATGTGCAAATCTAGAATTTACAATTCGTCTCAAACACACATTGTTTATATCTCTAGTTTATAATTTGTCCTAAACACACAATGTACAAATCTAGAATTTACAATTCGTCTCAAACACACATTGTTTATATCTCTAGTTTATAATTTGTCCTAAACACACAATGTACAAATCTAGAATTTACAATTCGTCTCAAACACACATTGTTTATATCTCTAGTTTATAATTTGTCCTAAACACACAATGTACAAATCTAGAATTTACAATTCGTCTCAAACACACATTGTTTATATCTCTAGTTTATAATTTGTCCTAAACATACAATGTACAAATCTAGAATTTACAATTCGTCTCAAACACACATTGTTTATATCTCTAGTTTATAATTTGTCCTAAACACACAATGTACAAATCTAGAATTTACAATTCGTCTCAAACGCACATTGTTTATATCTCTAGTTTATAATTTGTCCTAAACATACAATGTACAAATCTAGAATTTACAATTCGTCTCAAACACACATTGTTTATATCTCTAGTTTATAATTTGTCCTAAACACACAATGTACAAATCTAGAATTTACAATTCGTCTCAAACACACTACTGCAGACACACTACTCAAAACATTAGTTTGTAGCTCGTCCAGAACATATATTGTTTTAGCTGATAGCAGAGCTAACCTTGTGTGACAACATTATTTATTGTAACTTAGTCGAACTTCGAAACATGAACTAATAAAACAGTTTTCATGTTAATACTAGCAGTATTTACATCATTTTATTATAAAGTTTGCCCAGGTCGAGCGACTAACATTTTCTTACGAGTTATTATTTATTTTCTTTGTTATTCAAGTGTATAAAACAAACAAATGACGTTACCGTTAACTTCCACAGACTGTGACCTGTTACGAGACTTCTGAACCCCTCGGATCATCCATCTTTCTAGAAGTTCCAAGCCAACATTGTTGATGACGTATTCTTCAAGAAAATCGATATTTTCACGAAGAAAATTTGTTACCTTCTCAGGGTTCAAACCTGTACAGAGTGTTTCTATTAATCATGGATACCACGTATCACGGTTTCAAAGTCGTCAAGTGCTATAATATTTGTACAGAATCAACCCTTACCCCCAATAAGTTTCAGGGTTTATAACGCAAAAAAACCGAGATTCGATGCCTAAAGTAGGAACAACCCAGACAACAACACCAACACTGTAGAGAAATTCTATCCTACCGTCGTGCACAAGTGAGGTGGCGACTCCTGTCCACCATAATAAGTTAAGTACTGACCACAATAATAATAATTTGGATGTTCAATAACACGTTATGTGTTGATCTCTCCCCACAATAATAATAATTTGGATGTTCAATAACACGTGTTATGTGTTGATCTCTCCCCACAATAATAATAATTTAATCTTCAATAACACGTTATGTGTTGATCTCTCCCCACAATAATAATAATTTAGATCTTCAATAACACGTTATGTGTTGATCTCTCCCCACAATAATAATAATTTGGATGTTCAATAACACGTTATGTGTTGATCTCTCCCCACAATAATAATAATTTGGATGTTCAATAACACGTTATGTGTTGATCTCTCCCCACAATAATAATAATTTGGATGTTCAATAACACGTTATGTGTTGATCTCTCCCCACAATAATAATAATTTGGATGTTCAATAACACGTTATGTGTTGATCTCTCCCCACAATAATAATAATTTGGATGTTCAATAACACGTTATGTGTTGATCTCTCCCCACAATAATAATAATTTGGATGTTCAATAACACGTTATGTGTTGATCTCTCCCCACAATAATAATAATTTAGATGTTCAATAACACGTTATGTGTTGATCTCTCCCCACAATAATAATAATTTGGATGTTCAATAACACGTTATGTGTTGATCTCTCCCCACAATAATAAGATAGGCACAATCATGTATCTTATGATATTTGCTTTTTTATTTAATAAATAACAAATCTGCAAGATTTTATTAATCTACAACAATAAAAATCTTATCATATTTATTTCGTAATACTCAATACCACAGTTGTTAAGTCCGGTCCATCCGAAGGGCGTAATGTGCTATTGAGGTTAAAATACACTTTCAGACACAACTGAAGTTGTGGGCGTGTTTCAAACAAACCATAAAGTAATAACTTGTAGAATGAAATAATTAAACAAAACAGGATAAACCGGGCGTGGCCAGGTGGTTAAGGTGCTCGACTCGTAATCTAAGGGTCGCGGGTTCGAATCCTCCGTTACATCAAACATGCTCGTGTGTTGGAGTTATAATCTTACGGTCAATCACACTATTTGTTGATAAAAGAGTAGCCCAAAAACTGGCGGTGTGTCGTGATGAATAGCCGCTTCCCTCTAGTCTTATACCACTACATTAGGGACGGCTAGCGCAGATAGCCCTCGTGTAGCTTTAAGCATAATCCAAAACAAATAATTAAAAAATAGATATTTTAGGTCTAGGTTTGTCGTGCAGGAAGTGACGTGTGAAACTTTGTATTTCTGTTTTGCAGCTTATAAAAACATTAGGTATGAACTAAAATAATCAATCAAGTTTCATTTATTTAATATTATACCTTGATTCGATCCAAATGACGTTATCGCCGTAATGAAAGTCCAATGGTTGTCATGGCGACAGTCAATGGAAACCAACAAGATTTTACGAGATAATCGAACCTGCGGTTGATAAGAGTCTATCTCCCAGTTTTGTTTTCAGTTCATTAAAATTCGCACTCTAACCTTTAATGTCAAATGACGTGTGACACACTAAGCCGAAAAAGATGGTGGCTTCATTGTGCATCGTTCACCAACGTAACTAAACACATGTGTTAAGTGCTCTACAAATAACAGGTTGTTTGATTAAACCACTTACACTTACAAAACTCCAAGCTCTAATCTTACACGTACATCTATTTGTCTATCACTCTACAGTTTAAGCTAACTTTCCCAACTTAATTTGTCATCTGTCTTCATTTATTTGGTTTTTTTTTGTCATGGTTGTCAGTTTTTATTTCTAACCTAATTTTGTTTTTAATCTTTCACTCAATATTTAATAAGTGTTTCGTTACTGATACAAGTTGTTATTTTAAAACTAATATTATTTTTCAGTATATATATATATATATAATTCTTAAAAAATCCTTTTGTGATACACGTAATTTTTATGTGTTTACCTTTACTGCTCAGGTTGTCATGGGAACAGCTTCTCATCATCTTCGTAGCGTTGTTACTAAGGAGATTACTGGAACCTATAAAAAATGAAAAGACAATAGATTATTACTCAGCCAATCAAAACGTTGCAAACAGTCCTTCGATGTGATACAAATGAATAATAGATTAGGTGTTATCCCGTGTTACAGATCAAGCTCAAAATACATGTTACACTAAACACCCGCGAGGCAGTTGTTATTTACTTACAAACATAATTACGGCTGATTTCCCTCTCTGTTCACTCTTCTACACAAGTCTTTCTAGCAATGCTGTTCTTCACTGTTGAATAAGTAGTTGTATCTATACGTATCGCTGGTCTTTATCGAACAACTGATAATTATGTACACAACTATTCTTTTGGGAAGTGTTAAATCTATTAAGCCTTAAGTCTCAAATTTAGGATTAAAATCTGTCAGCTCTGCTGAGCCTCGAGATTTACTTTCAACATAATATTCTGTCAGCTGTGCTAAGCCTAAAGTCATATTTTCACCATAATGTTCTGTCAGCTCTGCTAAACCTTTAGTCTTATTTTCAGCATGATGTTCTGTCAGCTCTGCTAAGCCTGAAGTTTTACTTTCAGAATAACATCCTTTCAGCTCCGCTAAGCCTAAAGTCTTACTTTCAGCATGATATTTTCAGTTCTGCTAAGCCTAAAGTCTTACTTTCGAGATGAATATCTGTCACTTTTCTTTACATCACATAAAATAAGTACTTCAAAAACTCTGAGGTAACAAACATCAAAACTAAAAGTTGTGTATAATTTAAACACGTTACAAAAGTCTTAATGGTTAGCACGTCGAGTTGAGGGTGAGCAGATACAAGTTTGGACTTGCAACATTTCAGTAAACACATTATACACTTTTAGCTGTGGGCGCAATTTAAAATTGACAGTCAGTTCCGTTAATCAATATATAAAGTAGCTCTGATGCTACTGTTTCTATACCTTCCCTCTGACCAACAGTTTTAATAATGGGTAGCCAAGCCTTAACTTTGCAGTCTCTGATGCGATTGTTTAGTTCATGGGGTTTCATACCTTCAAAATATCAAATACGTTTTAAAATGTCTGTTTGATCAAGGTAATGTTGTACAAATTATTCGTACTGTAAATGTTTTAAGGTAAATTAAATCATTCAGCTTTGAGTCGTTTTTAGCAGCCAAAGTGTGTTTCAGCAACAAACAAACAAACGTGAAGTTAAATCAAAATCTCTGTATTACAGAAAGTCTATGAACATCTACAAACGACAGTTTGTTTAACGTTCAAATAAATCTATTAACACGCATACAGATCACGTGTGCCAGAAATGGTAATGATTCTTTGATGGACAGGGTTCTACAAGAAATATATATCTTCTGGTTGTTAACAATCACCTGCTTTCCGTCTACTCTCTGAACCTCCTATTTCTGACATTGTTAGCACTACATAAATCATGATTCAATTCCACCCACTCTCTATTTTGTATTTTCATTGTGTTGAGTACAGCTACAAACACATTCAGGGTACAGCTACAAACACATTCAGGGTACAGCTACAAACACATTCAGGGTACAGCTACAAACACATTCAGGGTACAGCTACAAACACATTCAGGGTACAGTTACAAACACATTTAGGGTACAGCTACAAACACATTCACTTCCCTGAACACAACTGTATAGATATTCCACACACACACGAATTTAACGTTTTTAACATAGGCTTGGAAATTGGGCACAGCGAACCAACGAGACAGATATTATGGAATGAGATGCGTTTCACTCTCTTCCATCTTAAAACAGTATCTTCAACAGTGAGGAAATACAAAAACTTTGTTTCTATCAAATGTACATCAGAACAGGTTACGTCTATTAGCTATTGGGATAGATTAACATCTGTTAAAGGTGGTTTCAGTATGTACAGAATAGGTTATATCTATTAGGTGGTTTCAGTATCCATAAAATAGATTAACATCTGTTAAAGGTGGTTTCAGTATACATTAGAATAGGTTAACATCTATTAAAGGTGGTTTTACTATACATTAGGATAGATTAACATCTGTTAAGGGTGGTTTCAGTATACATTAGAATAAGTTAACATCTATTAAAGACGGTTTTACTATACATTAGGATAAGTTAACATCTGTTAAAGATGGTTTTACTATACATTAGGATAAGTTAACATCTGTTAAAGGTGGTTTTACTATACATTAGGATAAGTTAACATCTGTTAAAGGTGGTTTTACTATACATTAGGATAAGTTAACATCTGTTAAAGATGGTTTTACTATACATTAGAATAAGTTAACATCTGTTAAAGATGGCTTCACTATACATTAGGATAAGTTAACATCTGTTAAAGATGGTTTTACTATACATTAGGATAATTTAACATCTGTTAAAGGTGGTTTCAGTATACATTAGAATAAGTTAACATCTATTAAAGATGGTTTTACTATACATTAGGATAGATTAACATCTGTTAAAGGTGGTTTCAGTATACATTAGAATAGGTTAATATCTATTAAAGGTGGTTTCAGTATACATTAGGATAAGTTAACATCTGTTAAAGGCGGTTTTACTATACATTAGGATAAGTTAACATCTGTTAAAGATGGTTTTACTATACATTAGGATAAGTTAACATCTGTTAAAGATGGTTTTACTATACATTAGGATAAGTTAACATCTGTTAAAGGTGGTTTCAGTATACATTAGAATAAGTTAACATCTATTAAAGGCGGTTTTACTATACATTAGGATAGATTAACATCTGTTAAAGGTGGTTTCAGTATACATTAGGATAGATTAACATCTGTTAAAGGTGGTTTCAGTATACAGTAGAATAAGTTAACATCTATTAAAGGTGGTTTCAGTATACATTAGGATAGATTAACATCTGTTAAAGATGGTTTCACTATACATTAGGATAGATTAACATCTATTGAAGGTGGGTTTGGTAATCATTAGGATAACACCTATTAACGGTGGTTTCGTTACCTGTTAGAATATGTTAAAAGTGATTTCAGTACATATTACAATAAACCATTTCTTCTTAAGAAATCTTTTCCTGGTTTTGTGTCTTACAAAACATCACATGAACTATGTTTAGTCACTAGACGCTAAGTGGTTTTGACAAACCACGTGAAAATCTAGATGTGTGACGTAGTCTATTATCTATCTAAAACCCGATAAAGTGATGGTATACAAAGGTTGGACTGAAACAAAAGATACTGTTTTACACACCTGCGATATGATAAAAATTCAGGCTTAAAGCTTTAGTTGAAAGGTTATGATAAACAAAGATGATTGGTGTTTAAGTGAAAGTCCTGCTTGTATTTACATGTACGATAAACATTAAATCTCGACAATATTTGTAGCTTATACTAACCCGAATGTGGAGTTAGCGTTAGATAAAAGGTAGTAGTTAAAAATTAGTTTTGAAAGTGAGCAGACACATAACCAAAACGTTTTGCTAACAATCGAAACGGTTATGTTTTATCTGATGTAGATTCACGCCATTACGTTTTGCTAACAATGATAACGTCAGGATCGTCTTTTGTAAACTCATGACCGAAACGTTACATTGAAAGCTAAAACGTTGGGGTTATACCTAAACTAAATTCAAAACCGAAACGTTTCACTAAAAACCAAGAAGTTAGGGATGTATTTATGTCGACTTGTGAGCGAAACATTTCACTAAAATCCAAGAAGTTAGGGATGTATTTATGTCGACTTATGAGCGAAACATTTCACTAACAACCAAGAAGTTAGGGATGTATTTATGTCGACTTATGAGCAAAACGTTTCACTAACAACCAAGAAGTAGGGATGCATTTATGTCGACTTATGAGCAAAACGTTTCACTAAAAACCAAGAAGTTAGGGATGTATTTATGTCGACTTGTGAGCGAAACGTTTCACTAAAAACCAAGAAGTTAGGGATGTATTTATGTCGACTTGTGAGCGAAACATTTCACTAAAAACCAAGAAGTTAGGGATGCATTTATGTCGACTTATGAGCGAAACATTTCACTAAAAACCAAGAAGTTAGGGATGTATTTATGTCGACTTATGAGCAAAACATTTCACTAAAAACCAAGAAGTTAGGGATGTATTTATGTCGACTTATGAGCGAAACGTTTCACGAGCTTCTTTGTGCTGCTAGCGAACATAATCCCAGTTGGTCGTTTTAGGTTTCTTGTAAGTCTTACGTTGTACAGCGAAGCTAGAGTTAAACGATTTAAAACTCAGGACATTAAGTTACCATAGATGATGAAATGTCCCCTGCCGACACAAGTCCCAACATCTTACATGTAATTAACATATGCAAACAAAAATTAATCGATAAATCAATCTACTCTAACACTAGTCACGTTCGTATTGATTATTCTTTGTCATACTTTATGTTTTCATTATCTGATGACCTTAAGATAAGATGTTTCTAAACATAATAATGTTTCACTTAGACAATTTAATCGACTATAAATAGCACCATCTGGGGTGTATTCAATTTGCTGGAATAATTCGGGCCGATATTAGAAAAGTCTAACCAAACCGTAAATCACACGATAGCAATTTGGTTTGTTTTTTGAATGTTTCGCGAAGCTACACGAGGGCTATCTGCGCTAGCAGTGAACCTAATTTAGTCGTGTAAGACTAGAGGAAAGACAGCTACTCAGCATCATCCACCACCAAACTCTTCGACTACTCATTTTACCAACGCATTGTGAAATTGACCATCACATTATAACGCCCCGATGGCTAAAAGGGTAAGTACATTTGACGTGACAGAGAATCGAACCCGCGCCCCTCGGATTACGACTCGAGTGCTCTAACCACCTGGCCGTGTCGAGCCCATGATAACGACCTATTTGCAAAGTGACTATAGTTTCTGAAATACAACAGTTAAAGTTCCAACTCTGGGAAAATAGAACATGTTCGTTTCTGGTGTTCGGGATTTTCATGCAAAACCAGACAATGAACAATTTATGATAGCCGACCCCAATTCTGAACTGAAGAACTGGACGGAAGGAAACAAGTTAAGAGGACGCATCACTCTTACAATGCATCCACGGTCAAATGTGCCGCGATCGTTCACCTGGCAACAGGAGACAAACCACCGGATTCACAGTCCGAGCGGCCTGACAAGAAGGCTGCGCCCGGCCTAACACTACACTGTTAATGATATAAGCGTTATGTTACCAACATAAGGAACTGCAGAGTCAAGTCGAGTAGTAAAACAAAAATACCTATAGCGCGGGTTGGCTCTCTGATAGAAATGTGGATTCTGGAACTGGTAAACCAGGTTCGAATCCACACGATTCCACAAAATGTTTCCCGCACTTTACACTACGGATGCGTTAGAAGAATAACAACCAAATCCTTACAGTGGAGAGTGTTCCTCATTGGCCACCTTCTCTTATGGTCAACAGTTAAAAATTGAGGATGTGAACAAACCAAGTCCTTACAGTGAAGGGTGTTCCTCATTGGTCACCTTCTCTCCTGGTCAACAGTTAAACACTGAGGATGTGAACAAACCAAGTCCTTACAGTGAAGGGTGTTCCTCATTGGTCACCTTCTCTCCTGGTCAACAGTTAAACACTGAGGATGTGAACAAACCAAGTCCTTACAGTGGAGGGTGTTCCTCATTGGTCACCTTCTCTTCTGGTCAACAGTTAAAAACTGAGGATGTGAACAAGGTGTTCCTCATTGGTCACCTTCTCTTCTGGTCAACAGTTAAAACTGAGGATGTCAAGTCCTACAGTGGAGGGTGTTCCTCATTGGTCACCTTCTCTTCTGGTCAACAGTTAAAAATTGAGGATGTGAACAAACATTTTCAGTAGCTTCCTCACGAAAACAAAATACAAATCGAAAAAGATCGTTCGTTGGAAACCACATGTTAGCACTACAAAATATCTATAGGTAACTCACCTCTGTTAATTAGAAGCTGCGACAATAGCTGTGCTTCTTACTACAAAACAAGTACTTAAGTTTTGAAATATCAAAACCTAAGTTATAAAAAAAAAAGGTAAATAACTACACTTTTTCGTCACCTGTGGCTTGTTTGTGTCTGTTATCTTCTCTCAGTGACAAGCTTGTTACATGCCCTAAGTTCTGGAAACAGATAACTGAGATGAAAGATCGATAAGGAAACCTCAGCAAGATTGAGAAATGAAGAGAAACCGTCACAATTAAAAGTTTGGTGGATTTAATAACAACATGGGTTATTATCTTAAATAAGTTATCTTATTTAATAACATCAGATGTGGAAAGACTTTATCCAATTTCGAATCTTGCGCATATTTGTACAAGTAAACAAGCCTAATACAAACAGGAAGTTGCTCTTTTCAACCGGATGTGACGAAAGCTATAAGCGAAAGTAATTATTACTGTTTATATTTTTGAAATACACTAGTAACTTCAATGAATGTCATCCTATAACTGTGCAGACCATGGTACCTATACTGATGTTCGTAATAAGTTCAATAGAATAAACAATAACCACCGTAGTCTGCACTAGCCACTACAACATCACACTTTATATACGTAGAAGCAGAGGTTTAAAAAGACACCAAACAGTGAGACAATACATCAGTAACAACGTTCACTAGGAGTGTAGAAGGTCATCAAACAGTAAGACAACACATCAGTAACCACGTTCACTAGGAGTGTAGAAGGTCATCAAACAGAGACAAAACATCAGTAACAACGTTCACCAGGAGTGCAGAAGGTCATCAAACAGTGAGATAAGACATCACTAACAACGTTCACCAGGAGTGTAGAAGGTCATCAAACAATGAGACAAGACATCAGTAACACCGTTCACTAGGAGTGTAGAAGGTCATCAAACAGTGAGACAAAACATCAGTAACAACGTTCACCAGGAGTGTAGAAGGTCATCAAACAGTGAGACAAGACATCAGTAACAACGTTCATTAGGAGGGTAAATTGTCATCAACCAGTGAGACAAGACATCAGTAACAACGTTCACCAGGAGT
Source organism: Tachypleus tridentatus (assembly GCF_004210375.1). Classification (NCBI taxonomy): domain Eukaryota; kingdom Metazoa; phylum Arthropoda; class Merostomata; order Xiphosura; family Limulidae; genus Tachypleus; species Tachypleus tridentatus. The sequence continues at coordinate 33,048,008 of NW_027467777.1, read as the reverse complement.
ATAGAAGGTCATCAAAGAGTGAGACAAGACATCAGTAACAACGTTCATTAGGAGTGTAAAAGGTCATCAACCAGTAAAACAACACATCAGTAACAACGTTCACTAGGGGTGTATGTCATCAAACAGTGAGACTGCATCAGTAACAACGTTCATTAGGAGTGTAAAAGGTCATCAAACAGTGAGACAAGACATCAGTGACAACTTTACTAAAAGTGAAGAAGGTCATCGAACAGTGAGACAACACATCAGTAACCACGTTCACTAGGAGTGTAGAAGGTCATCAAACAGAGACAAAACATCAGTAACAACGTTCACCAGGAGTGTAGAAAGTCATCAAACAGTGAGTCAACACATCAGTAACAACGTTCACTAGGAGTGTAAAAGGTTATCAAACAGTAAGACAAAACATCAATAACAACGTTCACCAGGAGTATAAAAGGTCATCAAGCAGTGAGACAAGACATCACTGACAACGTTCACTAGGAGTGCAGAAGGTCATCAAACAGTGAGACAAGACATCAGTAACAACGTTCACCAGGAGTGTAGAATATCATCAACCAGTGAGACAAGACATCAGTAACAACGTTCACAAGGAGTATAAGTCATCAAACAGTGAGTCAACACATCAGTAACAACGTTCACTAGGAGTGAAGAAGGTCATTAAACAGTGAAACAACACATCAGTAACAACGTTCACCAGGAGTGTAGAAGGTCATCAAACCGTGAGACAAGACATCAGTAACAACGTTCACCAGGAGTGTAGAAGGTCATCAAACCAGTGAGACAAGACATCAGTAACAACGTTCACCAGGAGTGTAGAAGGTCATCAACCAGTGAGACAAGACATCAGTAACAACGTTCACCAGGAGTGTAGAAGGTCATCAACCAGTTAGACAAGACATCAGTAACAACGTTCACTAGGAGTGTAGTAGGTCATCAAACAGTGAGACAAAACATCAGTAACAACGTTCATCGGGAGTGTAGAAGGTCATCAAACAGTGAGACAAGACATCAGTAACAACGTTCACCAGGAGTGTAGAAGGTCATCAACCAGTGAGAAAAGACATCAGTAACAACGTTCACTAGGAGTGTAGGTCATCAAACAGTTAGACAATGCATCAGTAACAACGTTCACTAGGAGTGTAATAGGTCATCAAAGAGTAACAACGTTGACTAGGAGTATAGAAGGTGATCAAACAGTGAGACAGGACATCAGTAACAACGTTCACTAGGAGTGTAGAAGGTCATCAAACAGTGAGACAAGACATCAGTAACAACGTTCACTAGGAGTGTAGAAAGTCATCAAACAGTGAGACAACACATCAGTAACAACGTTCACTAGGAGTATAGAAGGTCATCAAACAGTGAGACAACACATTAGTAACAACGTTCACTAGGAGTGTAGAAGGTCAACAAACAGTGAGACAAAACATCACTAACAACGTTCACCATGAGTGTAGAACGTCAACAGTGAGACAAGACATAAGTAACAACGTTCACTAGGAGTGTAGGTCATCCAACAGTGAGTCAACACATCAGTAACAACGTTCACTAGGAGTGTAGAAGGTCATCAAACAGTGAGACAATACATCAGTAACAACGTTCACTGGGAGTATAGAAGGTCATCAAACAGTGGGGTAAGACATCAGTAACAACGTTCACCAGGAGTGTAGAAGGTCATCAACCAGTAAGACAAGACATCAGTAACAACGTTCACCAGGAGTGTAAAAGGTCATCAAACAGTGAGACAAGACATCAGTGACAACGTTCACTAGGAGTGTAGAAGATCATCAAACAGTGAGACAAGACATCAGTAACAACGTTCACTAGGAGTGTAGAAGGTCATCAAACAGTGAGACAAAGACATCAGTAACAACGTTCACCAGGAGTGTAGAAGGTCATCAAACAGTGAGACAAGACATCAGTAACAACGTTCATTAGGAGGGTAAAAGGTCATCAACCAGTGAGACAAGACATCAGTAACAACGTTCACCAGGAGTGTAGAAGGTCATCAAACAGTGAGACAAGACATCAGTAACAACGTTCACCAGGAGTGTAAAAGGTCATCAAACAGTGAGACAAAACATCAGTAACAACGTTCACTAGGACTGTAGGTCATCAAACAGTGAGATCAAGACATCAGTAACAACGTTCACCAGGAGTGTAGAAGGTCATCAAACAGTGAGACAAGACATCAGTAACAACGTTCATTAGGAGTGTAAAGGATCATCAAACAGTGAGACAAGACATCAGTAACAACGTTCACTAGGAGTGAAGAAGGTCATCAACCAGTGAGACAAGACATCAGTAACAACGTTCACTAGGAGTGTAGAAAGGTCATCAAACAGTGAGACAAACATCAGTAACAACGTTCACCAGGAGTGTAGAAGGATCATCAAACAGTGAGACAAGACATCAGTAACAACGTTCACTAGGAGTGTAGAAGGTCATCAAACAGTGAGACAAAACATCAGTAACAACGTTCACCAGGAGTGTAGAAAGGTCATCAAACCAGTGAGACAAGACATCAGTAACAACGTTCACCAGGTGTGTAAAAGGTCATCAACCAGTGAGACAAAACATCAGTAACAACGTTCACTAGCAGTGTAGAAGGTCATCAAACAGTGAGACAAGACATCAGTAACAACGTTCACTAAAAGTGTAGAAGGTCATCAAACAGTGAGACAAGACATCAGTAACAACGTTCACCAGGAGTGTAGAAGGTCATCAAACAGTGAGACAAGACATCAGTAACAACGTTCACCAGGAGTGTAGAAGGTCATCAACCAGTAAGACAAAACATCAGTAACAACGTTCACTAGGAGTGTAGGTCATCAAACAGTGAGTCAAGACATCAGTAACAACGTTCACCAGGAGTGTAAAGGTCATCAAACAGTGAAACAAGACATCAGTAACAACGTTCACTAGGAGTATAAAGGATCATCAAACAGTGAGACAAGACATCAGTAACAACGTTCATTAGGAGTGTAGAAGGTCATCAAACAGTGAGACAAGACATCAGTAACAACGTTCACTAGGAGTGTAGAAAGTCATCAAACAGTGAGACAACACATCAGTAACAACGTTCACTAGGAGTGTAGAAGGTCATCAAACAGAGACAAAACATCAGTAACAACGTTCACCTAGGAGTGTAGAAAGGTCATCAAACAGTGAGACAAAACATCAGTAACAACGTTCACCATAGAGGTGTAAAGGTCATCAAACAGTGAGACAATACATCAGTAACAACGTTCACTAGGAGTGTAGAAGGTCATCAAACAGTGAGACAAGACATCAGTAACAACGTTCACTGGGAGTGTAGAAGGTCATCAAACAGTGAGACAAGACATCAGTAACAACGTTCACCAGGAGTGTAGAAGGTCATCAAACAGTGAGACAAGACATCAGTAACAACGTTCACTAGGAGTGTAGAAGGTCATCAAACAGTGAGACAAGACATCAGTAACAACGTTCACCAGGAGTGTAAAAGGTCATCAAACAGTGAGACAAAACATCAGTAACAACGTTCACTAGGACTGTAGGTCATCAAACAGTGAGTCAAGATATCAGTAACAACGTTCACCAGGAGTGTAGAAGAGTACATCAAACAACGTGAGTGTGCATAGTAATAGACATCAGTAACAACGTTCACTAGGAGTATAAAGGATCATCAAACAGAGAGACAAGACATCAGTAACAACGTTCATTAAAAGTGTAAAAGGTCATCAACCAGTGAGACAAGACATCAGTAATATCGTTCACCAGGAGTGTAGAGGCTCATCAAACAGAGAGACAAAACATCAGTATCAACGTTCACCAGGAGTTTAGAAGATCATCAAACAGTGAGACAAGACATCAGTAACAACGTTCACTAGGAGTGTAGAAGAACATCAAACAGTGAGGCAAGACATCAGTAACAACGTTCACCAGGAGTGTAGAAGGTCATCAACCAGTGAGACAAGACATCAGTAACAACGTTCATTAGGAGTGTAAAAGGTCATCAAACAGTGAGACAAAACATCAGTGACAACTTTACTAGGAGTGAAGAAGGTCATCGAACAGTGAGACAACACATCAGTAACCACGTTCACTAGGAGTGTAGAAAGGTCATCAAACAGAGACAAAACATCAGTAACAACGTTCACCAGGAGTGTAGAAAGTCATCAAACAGTGAGTCAACACATCAGTAACAACGTTCACTATGAGTTTATGTCATCAAACAGTGAGACAAAACATCAATAACAACGTTCATCAGGTGTGTAAAAGGTCATCAAACAGTGAGACAAGACATCAGTAACAACGTTCACAAGGTGTGTAAAAGGTCATCAACCAGTGAGACAAAACATCAGTAACAACGTTCACTAGGAGTATATGTCATCAAACAGTGAGACAATGCATCAGTAACAACGTTCACTAGTAGTGTAGAAGGTCATCAAACACTGAGACAAAACATCAGTAACAGCGTTCACTAAAAGTGTAGGTCATCAAACAGTGAGACAAGACATCAGTAACAACGTTCACTAGGAGTGTAGAAGGTCATCAAACAGTGAGACAAAACATCAGTAACAACGTTCACCAGGAGTGTAGAAGGTCATCAAACAGTGAGACAAGACATCAGTAACAACGTTCACTAGGAGTGTGGAAGGTCATCAAACAGTGAGACAAGACATCAGTAACAACGTTCACCAGGAGTGTAGAAGGTCATCAAACAGTGAGACAAAACATCAGTAACAACGTTCACCAGGAGTGTAGAGGTCATCAAACAGTGAGTCAAGACATCAGTAACAACTTTCACCAGGAGTGTAGGAGGTCATCAAACAGTGAGACAAGACATCAGTAACAACGTTCATTAGGAGTGTAAAAGGTCATCAACCAGTGAGACAAGACATCAGTAACAACGTTCACTAGGAGTGTAGAAGGTCATCAAACAGTGAGACAAGACATCAGTAACAACGTTCACCAGGAGTGTAGAAGGTCATCAAACCAGTGAGACAAGACATCAGTAACAACGTTCACTAGGAGTGTAGAAGGTCATCAAACAGTGAGACAAAACATCAGTAACAACGTTCATCAGGAGTGTAGAAGGTCATCAAACAGTGAGACAAGACATCAGTAACAACGTTCACCAGGAGTGTAGAAGGTCATCAACCAGTGAGAAAAGACATCAGTAACAACGTTCACTAGGAGTGTAGGTCATCAAACAGTTAGACAATGCATCAGTAACAACGTTCACTAGGAGGTGTAAAGGTCATCAAAAGAGAAAAACAGTAACAACGTTGACTAGGAGTATAGAAGGTGATCAAACAGTGAGACAACACATTAGTAACAACGTTCACTAGGAGTGTAGAAGGTCAACAAACAGTGAGACAAAACATCACTAACAACGTTCACCATGAGTGTAGAACGTCAACAGTGAGACAAGACATCAGTAACAACGTTCACTAGGAGTGTAGGTCATCAAACAGTGAGTCAACACATCAGTAACAACGTTCACTAGGAGTGTATGTCATCAAACAGTGAGACAATGCATCAGTAACAACGTTCACTAGGAGTGTAGGTCATCTAACAGTGGGGTAAGACATCAGTAACAACGTTCACCAGGAGTGTAGAAGGTCATCAACCAGTAAGACAAGACATCAGTAACAACGTTCTCAGGAGTGTAAAAGGTCATCAAACAGTGAGACAAGACATCAGTAACAACGTTCATTAGGAGTGTAAAAGGTCATCAACCAGTGAGAAAAGACATCAGTAACAACGTTCATTAGGAGTGTAGAAGGTCATCAAACAGTGAGACAAGACATCAGTAACAACGTTCACCAGGAGTGTAGAAAGTCATCAAACAGTGAGACAATGCATCAGTAACAACGTTCACTAGGAGTGTAAAGGTCATCAAACAACGTTGAG
>NW_027467777.1:32910484-33041604 GCF_004210375.1 Tachypleus tridentatus | reverse complement strand
ATCAAACAGTGAGACAAGACATCAGTAACAACGTTCACCAGGAGTGTAGAAGGTCATCAAACAGTGAGACAAGACATCAGTAACAACGTTCACTAGGAGTGTAGAAGGTCAAACAGTGAACAGTGAGACAAGACATCAGTAACAACGTTCACTAGGAGTGTAGAAGGTCATCAAACAGTGAGACAAAGACATCAGTAACAACGTTCACTAGGAGTGTAGAAGGTCATCAAACAGTGAGACAAAACATCAGTAACAACGTTCACTAGGAGTGTAGAAGGTCATCAAACAGTGAGACAAGACATCAGTAACAACGTTCACTAGGAGTGTAGAAGGTCATCAAACAGTGAGACAACACATCAGTAACAGTTCACTAGGGTGTAACGTCATCAAACAGTGAGACAAGACATCAGTAACAACGTTCAGGAAGAAGGTCATCAAACAGTGAGACAAGACATCAGTAACAACGTTCACTAGGAGTGTAGAAGGTCATCAAACAGTGAGACAAGACATCAGTAACAACGTTCACTAGGAGTGTAGAAGGTCATCAAACAGTGAGACAAGACATCAGTAACAACGTTCACTAGGAGTGTAGAAGGTCATCAAACAGTGAGACAAGACATCAGTAACAACGTTCACTAGGAGTGTAGAAGGTCATCAAACAGTGAGACAAGACATCAGTAACAACGTTCACTAGGAGTGTAGAAGGTCATCAAACAGTGAGACAAAACATCAGTAACAACGTTCACCAGGAGTGTAGAAGGTCATCAAACAGTGAGACAAGACATCAGTAACAACGTTCACTTAGGAGTGTAGAAGGTCATCAAACAGTGAGACAAGACATCAGTAACAACGTTCACTAGGAGTGTAGAAGGTCATCAAACAGTGAGACAAGACATCAGTAACAACGTTCACCAGGAGTGTAGAAGGTCATCAAACAGTGAGACAAGACATCAGTAACAACGTTCACTAGGAGTGTAGAAGGTCATCAAACAGTGAGACAAGACATCAGTAACAACGTTCACTAGGAGTGTAAAAGGTCATCAAACAGTGAGACAAGACATCAGTAACAACGTTCACTAGGAGTGTAGAAGGTCATCAAACAGTGAGACAAGACATCAGTAACAACGTTCACTAGGAGTGTAGAAGGTCATCAAACAGTGAGACAAGACATCAGTAACAACGTTCACCAGGAGTGTAGAAGGTCATCAAACAGTGAGACAAGACATCAGTAACAACGTTCACCAGGAGTGTAAAAGGTCATCAAACAGTGAGACAAGACATCAGTAACAACGTTCATTAGGAGTGTAGAAGGTCATCAAACAGTGAGACAAGACATCAGTAACAACGTTCACTAGGAGTGTAGAAGGTCATCAAACAGTGAGACAAGACATCAGTAACAACGTTCACTAGGAGTGTAGAAGGTCATCAAACAGTGAGACAAGACATCAGTAACAACGTTCACTAGGAGTGTAGAAGGTCATCAAACAGTGAGACAAGACATCAGTAACAACGTTCACCAGGAGTGTAGAAGGTCATCAAACAGTGAGACAAGACATCAGTAACAACGTTCACTAGGAGTGTAGGTCATCAAACAGTGAGTCAAGACATCAGTAACAACGTTCACCAGGAGTGTAGAAGGTCATCAAACAGTGAGACAAGACATCAGTAACAACGTTCACTAGGAGTGTAGAAGGTCATCAAACAGTGAGACAAGACATCAGTAACAACGTTCACTAGGAGTGTAGAAGGTCATCAAACAGTGAGACAAGACATCAGTAACAACGTTCACCAGGAGTGTAGAAGGTCATCAAACAGTGAGACAAGACATCAGTAACAACGTTCACTAGGAGTGTAGAAGGTCATCAAACAGTGAGACAAGACATCAGTAACAACGTTCACTAGGAGTGTAGAAGGTCATCAAACAGTGAGACAAGACATCAGTAACAACGTTCACTAGGAGTGTAGAAGGTCATCAAACAGTGAGACAAGACATCAGTAACAACGTTCACCAGGAGTGTAGAAGGTCATCAAACAGTGAGACAAGACATCAGTAACAACGCGTTCACTAGGAGTGTCATCAAACAGTCATCAAACAGTGAGACAAGACATCAGTAACAACGTTCACTAGGAGTGTAGAAGGTCATCAAACAGTGAGACAAGACATCAGTAACAACGTTCACTAGGGTGTAGAAGGTCATCAAACAGTGAGACAAGACATCAGTAACAACGTTCACTAGGAGTGTAGAAGGTCATCAAACAGTGAGACAAGACATCAGTAACAACGTTCACTAGGAGTGTAGAAGGTCATCAAACAGTGAGACAAGACATCAGTAACAACGTTCACCAGGAGTGTAGAAGGTCATCAAACAGTGAGACAAGACATCAGTAACAACGTTCACTAGGAGTGTAGAAGGTCATCAAACAGTGAGACAAGACATCAGTAACAACGTTCACCAGGAGTGTAGAAGGTCATCAAACAGTGAGACAAGACATCAGTAACAACGTTCACTAGGAGTGTAGAAGGTCATCAAACAGTGAGACAAGACATCAGTAACAACGTTCACTAGGAGTGTAGAAGGTCATCAAACAGTGAGACAAGACATCAGTAACAACGTTCACTAGGAGTGTAGAAGGTCATCAAACAGTGAGACAAGACATCAGTAACAACGTTCACTAGGAGTGTAGAAGGTCATCAAACAGTGAGACAAGACATCAGTAACAACGTTCACTAGGAGTGTAGAAGGTCATCAAACAGTGAGACAAGACATCAGTAACAACGTTCACCAGGAGTGTAGAAGGTCATCAAACAGTGAGACAAGACATCAGTAACAACGTTCACTAGGAGTGTAGAAGGTCATCAAACAGTGAGACAAGACATCAGTAACAACGTTCACTAGGAGTGTAGAAGGTCATCAAACAGTGAGACAAGACATCAGTAACAACGTTCACTAGGAGTGTAGAAGGTCATCAAACAGTGAGACAAGACATCAGTAACAACGTTCACTAGGAGTGTAGAAGGTCATCAAACAGTGAGACAAGACATCAGTAACAACGTTCACCAGGAGTGTAGAAGGTCATCAAACAGTGAGACAAGACATCAGTAACAACGTTCACTAGGAGTGTAGAAGGTCATCAAACAGTGAGACAAGACATCAGTAACAACGTTCACCAGGAGTGTAGAAGGTCATCAAACAGTGAGACAAGACATCAGTAACAACGTTCACCAGGAGTGTAGAAGGTCATCAAACAGTGAGACAAGACATCAGTAACAACGTTCACTAGGAGTGTAGAAGGTCATCAAACAGTGAGACAAGACATCAGTAACAACGTTCACCAGGAGTGTAGAAGGTCATCAAACAGTGAGACAAGACATCAGTAACAACGTTCACCAGGAGTGTAGAAGGTCATCAAACAGTGAGACAAGACATCAGTAACAACGTTCACTAGGAGTGTAGAAGGTCATCAAACAGTGAGACAAGACATCAGTAACAACGTTCACTAGGAGTGTAACGTCATCAAACAGTGAGACAACACATCAGTAACAACGTTCACTAGGAGTGTAGAAGGTCATCAAACAGTGAGACAAGACATCAGTAACAACGTTCACTAGGAGTGTAGAAGGTCATCAAACAGTGAGACAAGACATCAGTAACAACGTTCACCAGGAGTGTAGAAGGTCATCAAACAGTGAGACAAGACATCAGTAACAACGTTCACTAGGAGTGTAGAAGGTCATCAAACAGTGAGACAAGACATCAGTAACAACGTTCACCAGGAGTGTAGAAGGTCATCAAACAGTGAGACAAGACATCAGTAACAACGTTCACTAGGAGTGTAGAAGGTCATCAAACAGTGAGACAAGACATCAGTAACAACGTTCACTAGGAGTGTAGAAGGTCATCAAACAGTGAGACAAGACATCAGTAACAACGTTCACTAGGAGTGTAGAAGGTCATCAAACAGTGAGACAAGACATCAGTAACAACGTTCACCAGGAGTGTAGAAGGTCATCAAACAGTGAGACAAGACATCAGTAACAACGTTCACTAGGAGTGTAGAAGGTCATCAAACAGTGAGACAAGACATCAGTAACAACGTTCACCAGGAGTGTAGAAGGTCATCAAACAGTGAGACAAGACATCAGTAACAACGTTCACTAGGAGTGTAGGTCATCAAACAGTGAGACAAGACATCAGTAACAACGTTCACTAGGAGTGTAGAAGGTCATCAAACAGTGAGACAAGACATCAGTAACAACGTTCACCAGGAGTGTAGAAGGTCATCAAACAGTGAGACAAGACATCAGTAACAACGTTCACTAGGAGTGTAGAAGGTCATCAAACAGTGAGACAAGACATCAGTAACAACGTTCACTAGGAGTGTAGAAGGTCATCAAACAGTGAGACAAGACATCAGTAACAACGTTCACTAGGAGTGTAGAAGGTCATCAAACAGTGAGACAAGACATCAGTAACAACGTTCACTAGGAGTGTAGAAGGTCATCAAACAGTGAGACAAGACATCAGTAACAACGTTCACCAGGAGTGTAGAAGGTCATCAAACAGTGAGACAAGACATCAGTAACAACGTTCACCAGGAGTGTAAAAGGTCATCAAACAGTGAGACAAGACATCAGTAACAACGTTCACCAGGAGTGTAGAAGGTCATCAAACAGTGAGACAAGACATCAGTAACAACGTTCATTAGGAGTGTAAAAGGTCATCAAACAGTGAGACAAGACATCAGTAACAACGTTCACTAGGAGTGAAGAAGGTCATCAAACAGTGAGACAAGACATCAGTAACAACGTTCACTAGGAGTGTAGAAGGTCATCAAACAGTGAGACAAGACATCAGTAACAACGTTCACTAGGAGTGTAGAAGGTCATCAAACAGTGAGACAAGACATCAGTAACAACGTTCACTAGGAGTGTAGAAGGTCATCAAACAGTGAGACAAGACATCAGTAACAACGTTCACCAGGAGTGTAGAAGGTCATCAAACAGTGAGACAAGACATCAGTAACAACGTTCACTAGGAGTGTAGAAGGTCATCAAACAGTGAGACAAGACATCAGTAACAACGTTCACCAGGAGTGTAGAAGGTCATCAAACAGTGAGACAAGACATCAGTAACAACGTTCACTAGGAGTGTAGAAGGTCATCAAACAGTGAGACAAGACATCAGTAACAACGTTCACTAGGAGTGTAGAAGGTCATCAAACAGTGAGACAAGACATCAGTAACAACGTTCACTAGGAGTGTAAAAGGTCATCAAACAGTGAGACAAGACATCAGTAACAACGTTCACTAGGAGTGTAGAAGGTCATCAAACAGTGAGACAAGACATCAGTAACAACGTTCACTAGGAGTGTAGAAGGTCATCAAACAGTGAGACAAGACATCAGTAACAACGTTCACCAGGAGTGTAGAAGGTCATCAAACAGTGAGACAAGACATCAGTAACAACGTTCACCAGGAGTGTAGAAGGTCATCAAACAGTGAGACAAGACATCAGTAACAACGTTCACCAGGAGTGTAGAAGGTCATCAAACAGTGAGACAAGACATCAGTAACAACGTTCACTAGGAGTGTAGAAGGTCATCAAACAGTGAGACAAGACATCAGTAACAACGTTCACTAGGAGTGTAGAAGGTCATCAAACAGTGAGACAAGACATCAGTAACAACGTTCACTAGGAGTGTAGAAGGTCATCAAACAGTGAGACAAGACATCAGTAACAACGTTCACCAGGAGTGTAGAAGGTCATCAAACAGTGAGACAAGACATCAGTAACAACGTTCACCAGGAGTGTAGAAGGTCATCAAACAGTGAGACAAGACATCAGTAACAACGTTCACCAGGAGTGTAGAAGGTCATCAAACAGTGAGACAAGACATCAGTAACAACGTTCACTAGGAGTGTAGAAGGTCATCAAACAGTGAGACAAGACATCAGTAACAACGTTCACTAGGAGTGTAGAAGGTCATCAAACAGTGAGACAAGACATCAGTAACAACGTTCACTAGGAGTGTAGAAGGTCATCAAACAGTGAGACAAGACATCAGTAACAACGTTCACCAGGAGTGTAGAAGGTCATCAAACAGTGAGACAAGACATCAGTAACAACGTTCACTAGGAGTGTAGGTCATCAAACAGTGAGACAAGACATCAGTAACAACGTTCACTAGGTAGTCATCAAACAGTAACGTTCACTAGAAGGTCATCAAACAGTGAGACAAGACATCAGTAACAACGTTCACTAGGAGTGTAGAAGGTCATCAAACAGTGAGACAAGACATCAGTAACAACGTTCACTAGGAGTGTAGAAGGTCATCAAACAGTGAGACAAGACATCAGTAACAACGTTCACCAGGAGTGTAGAAGGTCATCAAACAGTGAGACAAGACATCAGTAACAACGTTCACTAGGAGTGTAGAAGGTCATCAAACAGTGAGACAAGACATCAGTAACAACGTTCACCAGGAGTGTAGAAGGTCATCAAACAGTGAGACAAGACATCAGTAACAACGTTCACCAGGAGTGTAGAAGGTCATCAAACAGTGAGACAAGACATCAGTAACAACGTTCACTAGGAGTGTAGAAGGTCATCAAACAGTGAGACAAGACATCAGTAACAACGTTCACTAGGAGTGTAGAAGGTCATCAAACAGTGAGACAAGACATCAGTAACAACGTTCACTAGGAGTGTAAAAGGTCATCAAACAGTGAGACAAGACATCAGTAACAACGTTCACTAGGAGTGTAGAAGGTCATCAAACAGTGAGACAAGACATCAGTAACAACGTTCACTAGGAGTGTAGAAGGTCATCAAACAGTGAGACAAGACATCAGTAACAACGTTCACTAGGAGTGTAGAAGGTCATCAAACAGTGAGACAAGACATCAGTAACAACGTTCACTAGGAGTGTAGAAGGTCATCAAACAGTGAGACAAGACATCAGTAACAACGTTCACTAGGAGTGTAGAAGGTCATCAAACAGTGAGACAAGACATCAGTAACAACGTTCACTAGGAGTGTAGAAGGTCATCAAACAGTGAGACAAGACATCAGTAACAACGTTCACTAGGAGTGTAGAAGGTCATCAAACAGTGAGACAAAACATCAGTAACAACGTTCACCAGGAGTGTAGAAGGTCATCAAACAGTGAGACAAGACATCAGTAACAACGTTCACTAGGAGTGTAGAAGGTCATCAAACAGTGAGACAAGACATCAGTAACAACGTTCACCAGGAGTGTAGAAGGTCATCAAACAGTGAGACAAGACATCAGTAACAACGTTCACCAGGAGTGTAGAAGGTCATCAAACAGTGAGACAAGACATCAGTAACAACGTTCACTAGGAGTGTAGAAGGTCATCAAACAGTGAGACAAGACATCAGTAACAACGTTCACTAGGAGTGTAGAAGGTCATCAAACAGTGAGACAAGACATCAGTAACAACGTTCACTAGGAGTGTAGAAGGTCATCAAACAGTGAGACAAGACATCAGTAACAACGTTCACTAGGAGTGTAGAAGGTCATCAAACAGTGAGACAAGACATCAGTAACAACGTTCACCAGGAGTGTAGGGTCATCAAACAGTGAGACAAGACATCAGTAACAACGTTCACCAGGAGTGTAGAAGGTCATCAAACAGTGAGACAAGACATCAGTAACAACGTTCACCAGGAGTGTAGAAGGTCATCAAACAGTGAGACAAAACAGACATCAGTAACAACGTTCACTAGGAGTGTAAAAGGTCATCAAACAGTGAGACAAGACATCAGTAACAACGTTCACTAGGAGTGTAGAAGGTCATCAAACAGTGAGACAAGACATCAGTAACAACGTTCACTAGGAGTGTAGAAGGTCATCAAACAGTGAGACAAGACATCAGTAACAACGTTCACCAGGAGTGTAGAAGGTCATCAAACAGTGAGACAAGACATCAGTAACAACGTTCACTAGGAGTGTAGTTCACTAGGACTGTAGGTCATCAAACAGTGAGTCAAGACATCAGTAACAACGTTCACCAGGAGTGTAGAAGGTCATCAAACAGTGAGACAAGACATCAGTAACAACGTTCATTAGGAGTGTAAAAGGTCATCAAACAGTGAGACAAGACATCAGTAACAACGTTCACTAGGAGTGTAGAAGGTCATCAAACAGTGAGACAAGACATCAGTAACAACGTTCACCAGGAGTGTAGAAGGTCATCAAACAGTGAGACAAGACATCAGTAACAACGTTCACCAGGAGTGTAGAAGGTCATCAAACAGTGAGACAAGACATCAGTAACAACGTTCACTAGGAGTGTAGAAGGTCATCAAACAGTGAGACAAGACATCAGTAACAACGTTCACTAGGAGTGTAGAAGGTCATCAAACAGTGAGACAAGACATCAGTAACAACGTTCACCAGGAGTGTAGAAGGTCATCAAACAGTGAGACAAGACATCAGTAACAACGTTCACTAGGAGTGTAGAAGGTCATCAACAGTGAGACAAGACATCAGTAACAACGTTCACTAGGAGTGTAAAGGTCATCAAACAGTGAGACAACATCAGTAACAACGTTCACTAGGGTGTAGAAGGTCATCAAACAGTGAGACAAGACATCAGTAACAACGTTCACTAGGAGTGTAGAAGGTCATCAAACAGTGAGACAAGACATCAGTAACAACGTTCACTAGGAGTGTAGAAGGTCATCAAACAGTGAGACAAGACATCAGTAACAACGTTCACCAGGAGTGTAGAAGGTCATCAAACAGTGAGACAAGACATCAGTAACAACGTTCACTAGGAGTGTAGAAGGTCATCAAACAGTGAGACAAGACATCAGTAACAACGTTCACCAGGAGTGTAGAAGGTCATCAAACAGTGAGACAAGACATCAGTAACAACGTTCACTAGGAGTGTAGAAGGTCATCAAACAGTGAGACAAGACATCAGTAACAACGTTCACTAGGAGTGTAGAAGGTCATCAAACAGTGAGACAAGACATCAGTAACAACGTTCACTAGGAGTGTAGAAGGTCATCAAACAGTGAGACAAGACATCAGTAACAACGTTCACTAGGAGTGTAGAAGGTCATCAAACAGTGAGACAAGACATCAGTAACAACGTTCACTAGGAGTGTAGAAGGTCATCAAACAGTGAGACAAGACATCAGTAACAACGTTCACTAGGAGTGTAGAAGGTCATCAAACAGTGAGACAAGACATCAGTAACAACGTTCACTAGGAGTGTAGAAGGTCATCAAACAGTGAGACAAGACATCAGTAACAACGTTCACTAGGAGTGTAGAAGGTCATCAAACAGTGAGACAAGACATCAGTAACAACGTTCACTAGGAGTGTAGAAGGTCATCAAACAGTGAGACAAGACATCAGTAACAACGTTCACTAGGAGTGTAGAAGGTCATCAAACAGTGAGACAAGACATCAGTAACAACGTTCACCAGGAGTGTAGAAGGTCATCAAACAGTGAGACAAGACATCAGTAACAATGTTCCCTAGGAGTGTCGAAGGTCATCAAACAGTGAGGCAAGACATCAGTAACAACGTTCACAGGAGTGTGGAAGGTCATCAAACAGTGAGACAAGACATCAGTAACAACGTTCACCAGGAGTGTAGAAGGTCATCAAACAGTGAGACAAGACATCAGTAACAACGTTCACTAGGAGTGTAGAAGGTCATCAAACAGTGAGACAAGACATCAGTAACAACGTTCACTAGGAGTGTAGAAGGTCATCAAACAGTGAGACAAGACATCAGTAACAACGTTCACTAGGAGTGTAGAAGGTCATCAAACAGTGAGACAAGACATCAGTAACAACGTTCACTAGGAGTGTAGAAGGTCATCAAACAGTGAGACAAGACATCAGTAACAACGTTCACCAGGAGTGTAGAAGGTCATCAAACAGTGAGACAAGACATCAGTAACAACGTTCACCAGGAGTGTAGAAGGTCATCAAACAGTGAGACAAGACATCAGTAACAACGTTCACTAGGAGTGTAGAAGGTCATCAAACAGTGAGACAAGACATCAGTAACAACGTTCACTAGGAGTGTAGGTCATCAGGTCATCAAACAGTGAGACAAGACATCAGTAACAACGTTCACTAGGAGTGTAGAAGGTCATCAAACAGTGAGACAAGACATCAGTAACAACGTTCACTAGGAGTGTAGAAGGTCATCAAACAGTGAGACAAGACATCAGTAACAACGTTCACTAGGAGTGTAGAAGGTCATCAAACAGTGAGACAAGACATCAGTAACAACGTTCACTAGGAGTGTAGAAGGTCATCAAACAGTGAGACAAGACATCAGTAACAACGTTCACTAGGAGTGTAGAAGGTCATCAAACAGTGAGACAAGACATCAGTAACAACGTTCACTAGGAGTGTAGAAGGTCATCAAACAGTGAGACAAGACATCAGTAACAACGTTCACTAGGAGTGTAGAAGGTCATCAAACAGTGAGACAAGACATCAGTAACAACGTTCACCAGGAGTGTAGAAGGTCATCAAACAGTGAGACAAGACATCAGTAACAACGTTCACCAGGAGTGTAGAAGGTCATCAAACAGTGAGACAAGACATCAGTAACAACGTTCACTAGGAGTGTAGAAGGTCATCAAACAGTGAGACAAGACATCAGTAACAACGTTCACTAGGAGTGTAGAAGGTCATCAAACAGTGAGACAAGACATCAGTAACAACGTTCACCAGGAGTGTAGAAGGTCATCAAACAGTGAGACAAGACATCAGTAACAACGTTCACTAGGAGTGTAGAAGGTCATCAAACAGTGAGACAAGACATCAGTAACAACGTTCACCAGGAGTGTAGAAGGTCATCAAACAGTGAGACAAGACATCAGTAACAACGTTCACCAGGAGTGTAGAAGGTCATCAAACAGTGAGACAAGACATCAGTAACAACGTTCACTAGGAGTGTAGAAGGTCATCAAACAGTGAGACAAGACATCAGTAACAACGTTCACTAGGAGTGTAGAAGGTCATCAAACAGTGAGACAAGACATCAGTAACAACGTTCACTAGGAGTGTAGAAGGTCATCAAACAGTGAGACAAGACATCAGTAACAACGTTCACTAGGAAGAAGGTCATCAAACAGTGAGACAAGACATCAGTAACAACGTTCACTAGGAGTGTAGAAGGTCATCAAACAGTGAGACAAGACATCAGTAACAACGTTCACCAGGAGTGTAGAAGGTCATCAAACAGTGAGACAAGACATCAGTAACAACGTTCACTAGGAGTGTAGAAGGTCATCAAACAGTGAGACAAGACATCAGTAACAACGTTCACTAGGAGTGTAGAAGGTCATCAAACAGTGAGACAAGACATCAGTAACAACGTTCACTAGGAGTGTAGAAGGTCATCAAACAGTGAGACAAGACATCAGTAACAACGTTCACTAGGAGTGTAGAAGGTCATCAAACAGTGAGACAAGACATCAGTAACAACGTTCACTAGGAGTGTAGAAGGTCATCAAACAGTGAGACAAGACATCAGTAACAACGTTCACTAGGAGTGTAGAAGGTCATCAAACAGTGAGACAAGACATCAGTAACAACGTTCACTAGGAGTGTAGAAGGTCATCAAACAGTGAGACAAGACATCAGTAACAACGTTCACTAGGAGTGTAGAAGGTCATCAAACAGTGAGACAAGACATCAGTAACAACGTTCACTAGGAGTGTAGAAGGTCATCAAACAGTGAGACAAGACATCAGTAACAACGTTCACCAGGAGTGTAGAAGGTCATCAAACAGTGAGACAAGACATCAGTAACAACGTTCACTAGGAGTGTAGAAGGTCATCAAACAGTGAGACAAGACATCAGTAACAACGTTCACCAGGAGTGTAGAAGGTCATCAAACAGTGAGACAAGACATCAGTAACAACGTTCACTAGGAGTGTAGAAGGTCATCAAACAGTGAGACAAGACATCAGTAACAACGTTCACCAGGAGTGTAGAAGGTCATCAAACAGTGAGACAAGACATCAGTAACAACGTTCACTAGGAGTGTAGAAGGTCATCAAACAGTGAGACAAGACATCAGTAACAACGTTCACCAGGAGTGTAGAAGGTCATCAAACAGTGAGACAAGACATCAGTAACAACGTTCACTAGGAGTGTAGAAGGTCATCAAACAGTGAGACAAGACATCAGTAACAACGTTCACTAGGAGTGTAGAAGGTCATCAAACAGTGAGACAAGACATCAGTAACAACGTTCACTAGGAGTGTAGAAGGTCATCAAACAGTGAGACAAGACATCAGTAACAACGTTCACTAGGAGTGTAGAAGGTCATCAAACAGTGAGACAAGACATCAGTAACAACGTTCACTAGGAGTGTAGAAGGTCATCAAACAGTGAGACAAGACATCAGTAACAACGTTCACAGAAGGTCATCAAACAGTGAGACAAGACATCAGTAACAACGTTCACCAGGAGTGTAGAAGGTCATCAAACAGTGAGACAAGACATCAGTAACAACGTTCACCAGGAGTGTAGAAGGTCATCAAACAGTGAGACAAGACATCAGTAACAACGTTCACTAGGAGTGTAGAAGGTCATCAAACAGTGAGACAAGACATCAGTAACAACGTTCACTAGGAGTGTAGAAGGTCATCAAACAGTGAGACAAGACATCAGTAACAACGTTCACTAGGAGTGTAGAAGGTCATCAAACAGTGAGACAAGACATCAGTAACAACGTTCACTAGGAGTGTAGAAGGTCATCAAACAGTGAGACAAGACATCAGTAACAACGTTCACTAGGAGTGTAGAAGGTCATCAAACAGTGAGACAAGACATCAGTAACAACGTTCACTAGGAGTGTAGAAGGTCATCAAACAGTGAGACAAGACATCAGTAACAACGTTCACTAGGAGTGTAGAAGGTCATCAAACAGTGAGACAAGACATCAGTAACAACGTTCACTAGGAGTGTAGAAGGTCATCAAACAGTGAGACAAGACATCAGTAACAACGTTCACTAGGAGTGTAGAAGGTCATCAAACAGTGAGACAAGACATCAGTAACAACGTTCACTAGGAGTGTAGAAGGTCATCAAACAGTGAGACAAGACATCAGTAACAACGTTCACTAGGAGTGTAGAAGGTCATCAAACAGTGAGACAAGACATCAGTAACAACGTTCACTAGGAGTGTAGAAGGTCATCAAACAGTGAGACAAGACATCAGTAACAACGTTCACTAGGAGTGTAGAAGGTCATCAAACAGTGAGACAAGACATCAGTAACAACGTTCACTAGGAGTGTAGAAGGTCATCAAACAGTGAGACAAGACATCAGTAACAACGTTCACCAGGAGTGTAGAAGGTCATCAAACAGTGAGACAAGACATCAGTAACAACGTTCACTAGGAGTGTAGAAGGTCATCAAACAGTGAGACAAGACATCAGTAACAACGTTCACCAGGAGTGTAGAAGGTCATCAAACAGTGAGACAAGACATCAGTAACAACGTTCACTAGGAGTGTAGAAGGTCATCAAACAGTGAGACAAGACATCAGTAACAACGTTCACTAGGAGTGTAGAAGGTCATCAAACAGTGAGACAAGACATCAGTAACAACGTTCACCAGGAGTGTAGAAGGTCATCAAACAGTGAGACAAGACATCAGTAACAACGTTCACTAGGAGTGTAGAAGGTCATCAAACAGTGAGACAAGACATCAGTAACAACGTTCACCAGGAGTGTAGAAGGTCATCAAACAGTGAGACAAGACATCAGTAACAACGTTCACCAGGAGTGTAGAAGGTCATCAAACAGTGAGACAAGACATCAGTAACAACGTTCACTAGGAGTGTAGAAGGTCATCAAACAGTGAGACAAAACATCAGTAACAACGTTCACCAGGAGTGTAGAAGGTCATCAAACAGTGAGACAAGACATCAGTAACAACGTTCACTAGGAGTGTAGAAGGTCATCAAACAGTGAGACAAGACATCAGTAACAACGTTCACCAGGAGTGTAGAAGGTCATCAAACAGTGAGACAAGACATCAGTAACAACGTTCACTAGGAGTGTAGAAGGTCATCAAACAGTGAGACAAGACATCAGTAACAACGTTCACCAGGAGTGTAGAAGGTCATCAAACAGTGAGACAAGACATCAGTAACAACGTTCACTAGGAGTGTAGAAGGTCATCAAACAGTGAGACAAGACATCAGTAACAACGTTCACTAGGAGTGTAGAAGGTCATCAAACAGTGAGACAAGACATCAGTAACAACGTTCACCAGGAGTGTAGAAGGTCATCAAACAGTGAGACAAGACATCAGTAACAACGTTCACTAGGAGTGTAGAAGGTCATCAAACAGTGAGACAAGACATCAGTAACAACGTTCACCAGGAGTGTAGAAGGTCATCAAACAGTGAGACAAGACATCAGTAACAACGTTCACCAGGAGTGTAGAAGGTCATCAAACAGTGAGACAAGACATCAGTAACAACGTTCACTAGGAGTGTAAAAGGTCATCAAACAGTGAGACAAGACATCAGTAACAACGTTCACCAGGAGTGTAGAAGGTCATCAAACAGTGAGACAAGACATCAGTAACAACGTTCACTAGGAGTGTAGAAGGTCATCAAACAGTGAGACAAGACATCAGTAACAACGTTCACTAGGAGTGAAGGTCATCAAACAGTGAGACAAGACATCAGTAACAACGTTCACCAGGAGTGTAGAAGGTCATCAAACAGTGAGACAAGACATCAGTAACAACGTTCACTAGGAGTGTAAAAGGTCATCAAACAGTGAGACAAGACATCAGTAACAACGTTCACTAGGAGTGTAGAAGGTCATCAAACAGTGAGACAAGACATCAGTAACAACGTTCACTAGGAGTGTAGAAGGTCATCAAACAGTGAGACAAGACATCAGTAACAACGTTCACCAGGAGTGTAGAAGGTCATCAAACAGTGAGACAAGACATCAGTAACAACGTTCACCAGGAGTGTAGAAGGTCATCAAACAGTGAGACAAGACATCAGTAACAACGTTCACCAGGAGTGTAAAAGGTCATCAAACAGTGAGACAAGACATCAGTAACAACGTTCACCAGGAGTGTAGAAGGTCATCAAACAGTGAGACAAGACATCAGTAACAACGTTCACTAGGAGTATAAAGGATCATCAAACAGAGAGACAAGACATCAGTAACAACGTTCATTAGGAGTGTAAAAGGTCATCAACCAGTGAGACAAGACATCAGTAACAACGTTCACCAGGAGTGTAGAAGGTCATCAAACAGTGAGACAAGACATCAGTAACAACGTTCACTAGGAGTGTAGAAGGTCATCAAACAGTGAGACAAGACATCAGTAACAACGTTCACCAGGAGTGTAGAAGGTCATCAAACAGTGAGACAAGACATCAGTAACAACGTTCACCAGGAGTGTAGAAGGTCATCAAACAGTGAGACAAGACATCAGTAACAACGTTCACCAGGAGTGTAGAAGGTCATCAAACAGTGAGACAAGACATCAGTAACAACGTTCACTAGGAGTGTAGAAGGTCATCAAACAGTGAGACAAGACATCAGTAACAACGTTCACCAGGAGTGTAGAAGGTCATCAAACAGTGAGACAAGACATCAGTAACAACGTTCACTAGGAGTGTAGAAGGTCATCAAACAGTGAGACAAGACATCAGTAACAACGTTCACTAGGAGTGTAGAAGGTCATCAAACAGTGAGACAAGACATCAGTAACAACGTTCACTAGGAGTGTAGAAGGTCATCAAACAGTGAGACAAGACATCAGTAACAACGTTCACCAGGAGTGTAGAAGGTCATCAAACAGTGAGACAAGACATCAGTAACAACGTTCACTAGGAGTGTAGAAGGTCATCAAACAGTGAGACAAAACATCAGTAACAACGTTCACCAGGAGTGTAGAAGGTCATCAAACAGTGAGACAAGACATCAGTAACAACGTTCACTAGGAGTGTAGAAGGTCATCAAACAGTGAGACAAGACATCAGTAACAACGTTCACCAGGAGTGTAGAAGGTCATCAAACAGTGAGACAAGACATCAGTAACAACGTTCACCAGGAGTGTAGAAGGTCATCAAACAGTGAGACAAGACATCAGTAACAACGTTCACTAGGAGTGTAGAAGGTCATCAAACAGTGAGACAAGACATCAGTAACAACGTTCACCAGGAGTGTAGAAGGTCATCAAACAGTGAGACAAGACATCAGTAACAACGTTCACTAGGAGTGTAGAAGGTCATCAAACAGTGAGACAAGACATCAGTAACAACGTTCACTAGGAGTGTAGAAGGTCATCAAACAGTGAGACAAGACATCAGTAACAACGTTCACTAGGAGTGTAGGTCATCAAACAGTGAGACAAGACATCAGTAACAACGTTCACTAGGAGTGTAGGTCATCAAACAGTGAGTCAAGACATCAGTAACAACGTTCACCAGGAGTGTAGAAGGTCATCAAACAGTGAGACAAGACATCAGTAACAACGTTCACTAGGAGTGTAGAAGGTCATCAAACAGTGAGACAAGACATCAGTAACAACGTTCACCAGGAGTGTAGAAGGTCATCAAACAGTGAGACAAGACATCAGTAACAACGTTCACTAGGAGTGTAAAAGGTCATCAAACAGTGAGACAAGACATCAGTAACAACGTTCACCAGGAGTGTAGAAGGTCATCAAACAGTGAGACAAGACATCAGTAACAACGTTCACTAGGAGTGTAAAAGGTCATCAAACAGTGAGACAAGACATCAGTAACAACGTTCACCAGGAGTGTAGAAGGTCATCAAACAGTGAGACAAGACATCAGTAACAACGTTCACTAGGAGTGTAGAAGGTCATCAAACAGTGAGACAAGACATCAGTAACAACGTTCACTAGGAGTGTAGAAGGTCATCAAACAGTGAGACAAAACATCAGTAACAACGTTCACCAGGAGTGTAGAAGGTCATCAAACAGTGAGACAAGACATCAGTAACAACGTTCACTAGGAGTGTAGAAGGTCATCAAACAGTGAGACAAGACATCAGTAACAACGTTCACCAGGAGTGTAGAAGGTCATCAAACAGTGAGACAAGACATCAGTAACAACGTTCACCAGGAGTGTAGAAGGTCATCAAACAGTGAGACAAGACATCAGTAACAACGTTCACTAGGAGTGTAGAAGGTCATCAAACAGTGAGACAAGACATCAGTAACAACGTTCACCAGGAGTGTAGAAGGTCATCAAACAGTGAGACAAGACATCAGTAACAACGTTCACAAGGAGTGTAGAAGGTCATCAAACAGTGAGACAAGACATCAGTAACAACGTTCACTAGGAGTGTAGGTCATCAAACAGTGAGTCAAGACATCAGTAACAACGTTCACCAGGAGTGTAGAAGGTCATCAAACAGTGAGACAAGACATCAGTAACAACGTTCACTAGGAGTGTAGAAGGTCATCAAACAGTGAGACAAGACATCAGTAACAACGTTCACTAGGAGTGTAGAAGGTCATCAAACAGTGAGACAAGACATCAGTAACAACGTTCACTAGGAGTGTAGAAGGTCATCAAACAGTGAGACAAAACATCAGTAACAACGTTCACCAGGAGTGTAGAAGGTCATCAAACAGTGAGACAAGACATCAGTAACAACGTTCACCAGGAGTGTAAAAGGTCATCAAACAGTGAGACAAGACATCAGTAACAACGTTCACCAGGAGTGTAGAAGGTCATCAAACAGTGAGACAAGACATCAGTAACAACGTTCACCAGGAGTGTAGAAGGTCATCAAACAGTGAGACAAGACATCAGTAACAACGTTCACTAGGAGTGTAAAAGGTCATCAAACAGTGAGACAAGACATCAGTAACAACGTTCACTAGGAGTGTAGAAGGTCATCAAACAGTGAGACAAGACATCAGTAACAACGTTCACCAGGAGTGTAGAAGGTCATCAAACAGTGAGACAAGACATCAGTAACAACGTTCACTAGGAGTGTAGAAGGTCATCAAACAGTGAGACAAGACATCAGTAACAACGTTCACCAGGAGTGTAGAAGGTCATCAAACAGTGAGACAAGACATCAGTAACAACGTTCACCAGGAGTGTAGAAGGTCATCAAACAGTGAGACAAGACATCAGTAACAACGTTCACCAGGAGTGTAGAAGGTCATCAAACAGTGAGACAAGACATCAGTAACAACGTTCACTAGGAGTGTAAAAGGTCATCAAACAGTGAGACAAAACATCAGTAACAACGTTCACCAGGAGTGTAGAAGGTCATCAAACAGTGAGACAAGACATCAGTAACAACGTTCACCAGGAGTGTAGAAGGTCATCAAACAGTGAGACAAGACATCAGTAACAACGTTCACTAGGAGTGTAGGTCATCAAACAGTGAGACAAGACATCAGTAACAACGTTCACTAGGAGTGTAGAAGGTCATCAAACAGTGAGACAAGACATCAGTAACAACGTTCACCAGGAGTGTAGAAGGTCATCAAACAGTGAGACAAGACATCAGTAACAACGTTCACTAGGAGTGTAGAAGGTCATCAAACAGTGAGACAAAACATCAGTAACAACGTTCACCAGGAGTGTAGAAGGTCATCAAACAGTGAGACAAGACATCAGTAACAACGTTCACTAGGAGTGTAAAAGGTCATCAAACAGTGAGACAAGACATCAGTAACAACGTTCACCAGGAGTGTAGAAGGTCATCAAACAGTGAGACAAGACATCAGTAACAACGTTCACCAGGAGTGTAGAAGGTCATCAAACAGTGAGACAAGACATCAGTAACAACGTTCACTAGGAGTGTAGAAGGTCATCAAACAGTGAGACAAGACATCAGTAACAACGTTCACCAGGAGTGTAGAAGGTCATCAAACAGTGAGACAAGACATCAGTAACAACGTTCACTAGGAGTGTAGAAGGTCATCAAACAGTGAGACAAAACATCAGTAACAACGTTCACCAGGAGTGTAGAAGGTCATCAAACAGTGAGACAAGACATCAGTAACAACGTTCACTAGGAGTGTAAAAGGTCATCAAACAGTGAGACAAGACATCAGTAACAACGTTCACCAGGAGTGTAGAAGGTCATCAAACAGTGAGACAAGACATCAGTAACAACGTTCATTAGGAGTGTAAAAGGTCATCAAACAGTGAGACAAGACATCAGTAACAACGTTCACCAGGAGTGTAGAAGGTCATCAAACAGTGAGACAAGACATCAGTAACAACGTTCACTAGGAGTGTAAAAGGTCATCAAACAGTGAGACAAGACATCAGTAACAACGTTCACTAGGAGTGTAGAAGGTCATCAAACAGTGAGACAAAACATCAGTAACAACGTTCACCAGGAGTGTAGAAGGTCATCAAACAGTGAGACAAGACATCAGTAACAACGTTCACAAGGAGTGTAGAAGGTCATCAAACAGTGAGACAAGACATCAGTAACAACGTTCACCAGGAGTGTAGAAGGTCATCAAACAGTGAGACAAGACATCAGTAACAACGTTCACCAGGAGTGTAGAAGGTCATCAACCAGTGAGACAAGACATCAGTAACAACGTTCACTAGGAGTGTAAAAGGTCATCAAACAGTGAGACAAAACATCAGTAACAACGTTCACCAGGAGTGTAGAAGGTCATCAAACAGTGAGACAAGACATCAGTAACAACGTTCACAAGGAGTGTAGAAGGTCATCAACCAGTGAGGAAATACATCAGTAACAACGTTCACTAGGAGTGTAGGTCATCAAACAGTGAGACAAGACATCAGTAACAACGTTCACCAGGAGTGTAGAAGGTCATCAACCAGTGAGACAAGACATCAGTAACAACGTTCACTAGGAGTGTAAAAGGTCATCAAACAGTGAGACAAGACATCAGTGACAACGTTCACTAGGAGTGAAGAAAGTCATCAAACAGTGAAACAACACATCAGTAACAACGTTCACTAGGAGTGTAGAAGGTCATCAAACAGTGAGACAAAACATCAGTAACAACGTTCACCAGGAGTGTAGAAGGTCATCAAACAGTGAGACAAGACATCAGTAACAACGTTCACCAGGTGTGTAAAAGGTCATCAAACAGTGAGACAAGACATCAGTAACAACGTTCACCAGGTGTGTAAAAGGTCATCAACCAGTGAGACAAGACATCAGTAACAACGTTCACCAGGAGTGTAGAAGGTCATCAAACAGTGAGACAAGACATCAGTAACAACGTTCACTAGGAGTGTAAAAGGTCATCAAACAGTGAGACAAGACATCAGTAACAACGTTCACTAGGAGTGTAGAAGATGATCAAACAGTGAGACAAAACATCAGTAACAACGTTCACCAGGAGTGTAAAAGGTCATCAAACAGTGAGACAAGACATCAGTAACAACGTTCACTAGGAGTGTAGGTCATCAAACAGTGAGTCAAGACATCAGTAACAACGTTCACCAGGAGTTTAGAAGGTCATCAAACAGTGAGACAAGACATCAGTAACAACGTTCACCAGGAGTGTAGAAGGTCATCAAACAGTGAGACAAGACATCAGTAACAACGTTCACCAGGAGTGTAGAAGGTCATCAACCAGTGAGACAAGACATCAGTAACAACGTTCACTAGGAGTGTAAAAGGTCATCAAACAGTGAGACAAAACATCAGTAACAACGTTCACCAGGAGTGTAGAAGGTCATCAAACAGTGAGACAAGACATCAGTAACAACGTTCACAAGGAGTGTAGAAGGTCATCAACCAGTGAGACAAGACATCAGTAACAACGTTCACTAGGAGTGTAGGTCATCAAACAGTGAGACAATGCATCAGTAACAACGTTCACCAGGAGTGTAAAAGGTCATCAAACAGTGAGACAAGACATCAGTAACAACGTTCACTAGGAGTGTAGGTCATCAAACAGTGAGTCAAGACATCAGTAACAACGTTCACCAGGAGTGTAGAAGGTCATCAAACAGTGAGACAAGACATCAGTAACAACGTTCACCAGGAGTGTAGAAGGTCATCAAACAGTGAGACAAGACATCAGTAACAACGTTCACCAGGAGTGTAGAAGGTCATCAAACAGTGAGACAATGCATCAGTAACAACGTTCACTAGGAGTGTAAAAGGTCATCAAACAGTGAGACAAGACATCAGTAACAACGTTCACCAGGAGTGTAGAAGGTCATCAAACAGTGAGACAAGACATCAGTAACAACGTTCACCAGGAGTGAAGAAGGTCATCAAACAGTGAGACAAGACATCAGTAACAACGTTCACTAGGAGTGTAGAAGGTCATCAAACAGTGAGACAAGACATCAGTAACAACGTTCACCAGGAGTGTAGAAGGTCATCAACCAGTGAGACAAGACATCAGTAACAACGTTCACTAGGAGTGTAGAAGGTCATCAAACAGTGAGACAAAACATCAGTAACAACGTTCACTAGGAGTGTAGGTCATCAAACAGTGAGACAAGACATCAGTAACAACGTTCACTAGGAGTGTAGGTCATCAACCAGTGAGACAAGACATCAGTAACAACGTTCACCAGGAATGTAGGTCATCAACCAGTGAGAGAAGACATCAGTAACAACGTTCACTAGGAGTATAGAAGGTCATCAAACAGTGAGACAAGACAACAGTAACAACGTTCACTAGGAGTGTAGAAGGTCATCAAACAGTGAGACAACACATCAGTAACAAGGTTCACTTCATTAATAACTTTCTTATATTACGTTTATAATACCAACTTTTACTGTTTATTATTGTATAAACAATAATACATACTGTATTATTACTGTATATTATTATTAAACACAAATTTTAAAATCTCGTGTTATAGTTGAATTACTTTTTCACAATAGATGGTGCCACAATCACCCTTATGTATTACCTTGTCGACCATTCTTCTTCCTATTAAAACAATAATTAAATTTACTTTAAACCCCATCTATATTTAAAATGTTGAAACAAATCATGTGAGGAACAATCAATGAGTCAATAAAAGGGAAGAAGAAGAGCACGTGGAGAAATCAACAGGTGAAGGAAAGATAGGTAAAGAAATCAACAGGTGAAGTAAAGATAGGCAAAGAAATCAACAGGTGAAGGAAAGATGGGTAAAGAAATCAACAGGTGTAGTGAAGATGGGTAAAGAAATCAACAGGTGAAGGAAAGATAGGTAAAGAAATCAACAGGTGAAGGAAAGATGGGTAAAGAAATCAACAGGTGAAGGAAAGATAGGTAAAGAAATCAACAGGTGAAGGAAAGATGGGTAAAGAAATCAACAGGTGAAGGAAAGATGGGTAAAGAAATCAACAGGTGAAGGAAAGATAGGTAAAAGAAAACTCAACAGGTGAAGGAAAAGATAGGTAAAGAAATCAACAGGTGAAGGAAAGATGGGTAAAAAAATCAACAGGTGAAGGAAAGATAGGTAAAGAAATCAACAGGTGAAGGAAAGATAGGTAAAAGAAAATCAACAGGTGAAGGGAAGATAGGTAAAGAAATCAACAGGTGAAGGAAAGATAGGTAAAAGAAATCAACAGGTGAAGGAAAGATGGGTAAAGAAATCAACAGGTGAAGGAAAGATGGGTAAAAAATCAACAGGTGAAGGAAAGATGGGTAAAGAAATCAACAGGTGAAGGAAAAGATAGGTAAAGAAATCAACAGGTGAAGTAAAGATAGGTAAAAGAAATCAACAGGTGAAGGAAAGATGGGTAAAAGAAATCAACAGGTGAAGGAAAGATGGGTAAAGAAATCAACATGTGAAGGAAAGATGGGTAAAGAAATCAACAGGTGAAGGAAAGATAAACAAAAGAAATCAACAGGTGAAGGAAAGATGGGTAAAGAAATCAACAGGTGTAGTGAAGATGGGTAAAGAAATCAACAGGTGAAGTAAAGATAGGTAAAGAAATCAACAGGTGAAGGAAAGATGGGTAAAGAAATCAACAGGTGAAGCAAAAGATAGGTAAAAAAATCAACAGGTGAAGGAAAGATGGGTAAAGAAATCAACAGGTGAAGGAAAAGATAGGTAAAGAAATCAACAGGTGAAGGAAAGATAGGTAAAAAGAAATCAACAGGTGAAGGAAAGATAGGTAAAAGAAATCAACAGGTGAAGTAAAGATAGGTAAAGAAATCAACAGGTGAAGGAAAGATGGCAAAAGAAATCAACAGGTGAAGGAAAGATGGTAAAAGAAATCAACAGGTGAAGGAAAGATGGGTAAAAGAAATCAACAGGTGAAGGAAAGATGGGTAAAGAAATCAACAGGTGAAGGAAAGATAGGTAAAAAAATCAACAGGTGAAGGAAAGATAGGTAAAGAAATCAACAGGTGAAGGAAAGATAGGTAAAGAAATCAACAGGTGAAGGAAAGATAGGTAAAAGAAATCAACAGGTGAAGGAAAAGATAGGTAAAGAAATCAACAGGTGAAGGAAAGATAGGTAAAGAAATCAACAGGTGAAGGAAAGATAGGTAAAGAAATCAACAGGTGAAGGAAAGATAGGTAAAAAATCAACAGGTGAAGGAAAGATAGGTAAAGAAATCAACAGGTGAAGGAAAGATAGGCAAAAAAATCAACAGGTGAAGGAAAGATGGGTAAAAAAATCAACAGGTGAAGGAAAAGATGGGTAAAAGAAATCAACAGGTGAAGGAAAGATGGGCAAAGAAATCAACAGGTGAAGAAAAAGAAAGGCAAAAGAACAACAGGTGAAGGAAAGATGGGTAAAGAAATCAACAGGTGTAGTGAAGATGGGTAAAAGAAATCAACAGGTGAAGTAAAGATAGGTAAAAGAAATCAACAGGTGAAGGAAAGATGGGTAAAAAATCAACAGGTGAAGCAAAGATAGGTAAAAAAATCAACAGGTGAAGGAAAGATGGGTAAAGAAATCAACAGGTGAAGGAAAGATAGGTAAAGAAATCAACAGGTGAAGGAAAGATAGGTAAAGAAATCAACAGGTGAAGCAAAAGATAGGTAAAGAAATCAACAGGTGAAGGAAAGATAGGTAAAAAAAAATCAACAGGTGAAGGAAAGATAGGTAAAAAAAACAACAGGTGAAGGAAAGATGGGTAAAAAAATCAACAGGTGAAGGAAAGATGGGTAAAAAGAAATCAACAGGTGAAGGAAAGATGGGTAAAGAAATCAACAGGTGAAGGAAAGATAGGTAAAAGAAATCAACAGGTGAAGGAAAGATAGGTAAAAGAAATCAACAGGTGAAGGAAAGATAGGTAAAAAAATCAACAGGTGAAGGAAAGATAGGTAAAAGAAATCAACAGGTGAAGGAAAGATAGGTAAAGAAATCAACAGGTGAAGTAAAGATAGGTAAAGAAATCAACAGGTGAAGTAAAGATAGGTAAAAGAAATCAACAGGTGAAGGAAAGATGGGTAAAATCAACAGGTGAAGGAAAGATAGGTAAAGAAATCAACAGGTGAAGGAAAGATGGGTAAAGAAATCAACAGGTGAAGGAAAGATGGGTAAAGAAATCAACAGGTGAAGGAAAGATGGGTAAAGAAATCAACAGGTGAAGGAAAGATAGGTAAAGAAATCAACAGGTGAAGGAAAGATAGGTAAAGAAATCAACAGGTGAAGGAAAGATAGGTAAAGAAATCAACAGGTGAAGGAAAGACAGGTAAAGAAATCAACAGGTGAAGTAAAGATAGGTAAAGAAATCAACAGGTGAAGTAAAGATAGGCAAAGAAATCAACAGGTGAAGGAAAGATGGGTAAAGAAATCAACAGGTGTAGTGAAGATGGGTAAAGAAATCAACAGGTGAAGGAAAGATAGGTAAAGAAATCAACAGGTGAAGGAAAGATAGGTAAAGAAATCAACAGGTGAAGGAAAGATAGGTAAAGAAATCAACAGGTGAAGGAAAGATAGGTAAAGAAATCAACAGGTGAAGGAAAGATAGGTAAAGAAAAACACACGCTGTATTTTCCCCATACCTATTAATAACCAATAAAACTAGGCAGAACAAAACGTTGTTTGAAATTTGAACGTTCAAACTTATAATAAATACAGAACATTTGTTTGTTTTTGATATAGCTACACGAGGGCTATCTGAGCCAGCCATCCTTAATTTCGCAGTGTGAGACTAGAAGGAAGGCAGCCAACTCTTGAGTCAGTATTTTACCAAGGAGTAGTGGGATTGACCGTCACATTATAACGTCCCGTCAGCTAAAAGAAAGAGCATGTTTGGTGTGACGGGGATTCGAACCTGCGACCCTCACATTGTGAGTCGAATGCCTGAGCATGTAGGGTCAATGGAATATTCAAGTAACAAAACAATATCGAATTGAAGGGCGTAAAATCAAACTAAGCTTCTGAGCAAATTCAGAATAACTGTATACAATAAAACATTTAGTTTATCACTCGTCGCAAGTGATAACTCTCAGTTTCCTTTCTTAAACAGTTGAATGTTCGTCTCGTCGCAACTGACCAGACTTCAACTTCTTCGGTTTACGAGTGATCTACCTAACTTTCTAGTTACATTCGAGAAAAAACCCACTAACTACAGGATCAAACAGCTTTTCATTACCAATCATTGACCACACAGTTACCCTCTCATTGGGTACTAAATCAGTTGTCTTACCACTAAATTTTGAAGACCGGCGCTGCGTATCTAGTGAGTTACTTCTGGTTTTAAGAATTTCGTCCAGGTAACAACCAGGGCCTGGAGACTCCCGTCTGTACGTGGAGCGACAGTTTCTGTGGTAACGGCTGCTCGTGGGATAAGTTACGGTTCCTCCAACTTTCGTGACGGGACTAGGAATCCGTGACGGTTGAACAGCACCAGGAGAACTTTGGGTGATTGACGATAGAGGGGGCAAGCGTCTGCGATTTCTGCTCTGTTTCGCGTTCTTGGACATCGTAAAGTGACGAGCACGTGACTGAAACGGGTAGGACTGTCGACGGAACACCTAAAACATGATGAAAACGTGACTTATGAACATTTATATTCAATGAACGAAACAAAAGACACGAAAAAGGATGACTGTACGTGAACGTATAATAAGTATACATGTAGTGATAGCCATCTGGGCCGACATTTATCTCAAAACGTACCTACACGACAACCATAACCAGCCTGTATAATGCTTGTCGACATCTACTACAACCCTAATGGAGCACTCACTGCACGCACCATCTACTCTATTGTTCTATATTACCCTGTTTCACATTACCCACCTCTATCCTACAATATTACCATGTTTTACATCATCCACCTTTATTTATCATTCAATATTACCATGTTTTACATCATCCACCTCTATCCTATTATATTGCCATGTTTTACATCACTCACCTTTATTTATCATTCAATATTACCATGTTTTACATCACTCACCTCCATCCTCCAAAATTACCATGTTTTACATTACCCACCTCTATCCTACAATATTATCATGTTTTACATCACTCACCTCTATCCTTCAATATTACCATGTTTTAGATCACTCACCTCTATCCTCCAATATTACCATGTTTTACATCACTCACCTTTATCCTTCAATATTACCATCTTTTCATCACTCACCTCTATCCTACAATATTATCATGTTTTACATCACTCACCTCCATCCTCCAAAATTACCATGTTTTACATTACCCACCTCTATCCTCCAATATTACCATGTTTACATCACTCACCTCTATCCTTCAATATTACCATGTTTTACATCACTCATCTCTATCCTACAATATTACCATGTTTTAGATCACTCACCTCTATCCTCCAATATTACCATGTTTTACATCACTCACCTTTATCCTTCAATATTACCATGTTTTACATCACTCACCTCTATCCTCACAATATTACCATGTTTTTACATTACCCACTCTCTATCCTACAATATTACCGTGTTTTACATCACTTCACTTTTATCTCTACATATTACTATGTTTTAAATCACTCACCTCTATCATCTCCAATATTACTATGTTTTACATCACTCACCTCTATCTTCCAATATTACCATGTTTTACATCACTCACCTTTATCCTTCAATATTACCATGTTTCACATCACTCACCTCTATCCTTCAATATTACCATGTTTTACATCACTCACCTCTATCCTTCAATATTATCATGTTTTACATCATTCACCTCTATCCTTCAATATTACCATGTTTCACATCACTCACCTTTATCCTTCAATATTACCATGTTTTACATCACTCACCTCTATCCTACAATATTACCATGTTTTAGATCACTCACCTCTATCCTTCAATATTACCATGTTTTACATCACTCACCTCCATCCTCCAAAATTACCATGTTTTACATTACCCACCTCTATCCTACAATATTACCATGTTTTACATTCACTCACCTCTATCCTCCAATATTACCATGTTTTACATCACTCACCTCTATCCTTCAATATTACCATGTTTTAGATCACTCACCTCTATCCTCCAATATTACCATGTTTTACATCACTCACCTCTATCCTACAATATTACCACGTTTTACATCACTCACCTCCATCCTCCAAAATTACCATGTTTTACATTACCCACCTCTATCCTCCAATATTACCATGTTTACATCACTCACCTCTATCCTTCAATATTACCATGTTTTACATCACTCATCTCTATCCTACAATATTACCATGTTTTAGATCACTCACCTCTATCCTCCAATATTACCATGTTTTACATCACTCACCTTTATCCTTCAATATTACCATGTTTTACATCACTCACCTCTATCCTTCAATATTACCATATTTTACATTACCCACCTCTATCCTACAATATTACCATGTTTTACATCACTCACCTCTATCCTTCAATATTACCATGTTTTACATCACTCACCTCTATCCTACACTATTACCATGTTTTAGATCACTCACCTCTATCCTCCAATATTACCATGTTTTACATCACTTCACCTCTATCTCTACAATATTACTATGTTTTACATCACCCACCTCTATCCTACAATATTACCATGTTTTACATCACTCACCTCTACCCCACAATATTACCATGTTTTACATCACTCACCTCTATCATACAATATTACCATGTTTTAGATCACTCACCGCTATCCTCCAATATTACCATGTTTTACATCACTCACTCTATCTTCCAATATTACCATGTTTTACATCACTCACCTTTATCCTTCATTATTACCATGTTTACATCACTTCACCTCATCTTTCAATATTACTATATAGCTTTATCACTTCACCTCTTTATCCTCCATTATTACTTTATGTTTAGCATCACTTTACCTCTATCCTTCATTATTACCATGTTTTGCATCACTTATCTCTATCCACAATATTGCTATGTTTTAGATTACTTCACTTTATCTCCAATATTACTATGTTTTATATCACTCACCTTTATCTTTCAATATTACCGTGTTTTACATCACTCACCTTCTATCATTCATTATTACTATGTTTCACATCACTTACCTCTATCCTTCAGTATTATTATGTTTTAGATCATTCACACTTTATCTCTTCATTATTACTATGTTTTACATCACTTCACTTTTATCCTTCATTATTACTATGTTTTATATCACTTACCTCTATCCTCAATATTATTACATGTTTTAGATCACTTCACCTCTATCCTTCATTATTACTTTATGTTTTATATCACTCTACCTCCATCCTCCAAAATTACTATGTTTTACATTACCACCTCTATCTCTACATATTACTATGTTTTATATCACTCACCTCTATCCTCCATATATTACCGTGTTTTACATCACTCACCTCTATCCTTCAATATTACCATGTTTTAGATCACTCACCTCTATCCTCCAATATTACCATGTTTTACATCACTCACCTCTATCCTACAATATTACCACGTTTTACATCACTCACCTCCATCCTCCAAAATTACCATGTTTTACATTACCCACCTCTATCCTCCAATATTACCATGTTTACATCACTCACCTCTATCCTTCAATATTACCATGTTTTACATCACTCATCTCTATCCTACAATATTACCATGTTTTAGATCACTCACCTCTATCCTCCAATATTACCATGTTTTACATCACTCACCTTTATCCTTCAATATTACCATGTTTTACATCACTCACCTCTATCCTTCAATATTACCATATTTTACATTACCCACCTCTATCCTACAATATTACCATGTTTTACATCACTCACCTCTATCCTTCAATATTACTATGTTTTACATCACTCACCTCTATCCTACAATATTACCATGTTTTAGATCACTCACCTCTATCCTCCAATATTACCATGTTTTACATCACTCACCTCTATCCTACAATATTACCATGTTTTACATCACCCACCTCTATCCTACAATATTACCATGTTTTACATCACTCACCTCTATCCTACAATATTACCATGTTTTACATCACTCACCTCTATCATACAATATTACTATATGTTTTAGATCACTCACTTCTATCCTCCATTATTACTATGTTTTACATCACTCACCTTCTATCTTCCAATATTACTATGTTTTACATCACTTCACCTTTATCCTTCAATATTACTATGTTTTACATCACTCACCTTATCTCTCAATATTACCATGTTTTGACATCATTCACCTCTATCTCTTCAATATAACCATGTTTTACATCACTTCACTCTATCCTTCAATATTACTATGTTTTATATCACTTACACTCCTATCATTCAATATTACCATGTTTTAGATCACTCACCTCTATCCTCCAAATTACTATGTTTTATATCACTTCACCTCATCCTCCAAAATTACTATGTTTTATATTCACTCACCTTTATCCTCCATATTACTATGTTTTACATCACTTCACCTCTATCCTTCAATATTACCGTGTTTACATCACTTCACTCTATCATTCATTATTACTATATGTTTACATCACTCACCTTTATCCTTCATTATTACTATGTTTTACATCACTCACCTCTATCCTTCAATATTACCATGTTTTACATCTGTCACCTTTATCCTCCAATATTACCATGTTTTATATCACTTACCTCTATCCTTCATTCATTATTACCATGTTTTACATCTCTCACCTTATCCTTCATTATTACCATGTTTTACATCTTCACCTTTATCCTTCATTATTACTATGTTTTACATCTTCACCTTTTATCCTTCAATATTACTATGTTTTATCACTTCACCTTTATCTTCATTATTACTATGTTTTTACATCACTTCACCTTTATCTTTCAATATTACTATGTTTTTATATCACTTCCTTTATCCTCTATTATACTTATATGTTTTATATCACTTACCTTTATCTCTTCAATATTACTATGTTTTATATCACTCACCTCCATCTCTCCAAAATTACTATGTTTTATATTACTCCACCTCCATCCTCCAAAATTACTATGTTTTACATTACCCACCTTTATCTCTGCTAATATTACTTATATTTTATATCACTTCACCTTATCCTCCATTATTACTATGCCACATCACTCACCTCTATCCTTCAATATTACCATGTTTACATCACTTCATTTTATCATTCAATATTACCATGTTTCACATCACTCACCTTTATCCTTCAATATTACTATGTTTTACATCACTCACCTTTATCCTTCAATATTACCATGTTTTACATCTGTCACTTTTATCCTCCAATATTACTATGTTTTACATCACTTCACCTTATCCTTCATTATTACTATGTTTTACATCACTCATCTTTATCCTTCATTATTACCATGTTTTACATTACCCACCTTTATCTCTTCATTATTACTATGTTATACATCTTCACCTTTATCTCAATATTACTATGTTTTATATCACTTACCTTCTCTCCTTCATTATTACTATGTTTTACATCTTCTCTCTTTATCCTTCATTATTACTATGTTTTTTACATCTCTCACTTTATTTATCCTCCAATATTACCATGTTTTACATCACTTCACTCTATCCTTCAATATTACTATGTTTTATATCTTCTCTCTTTATCCTTCATTATTACTATGTTTTATATCACTTCACCTTTATCCTTCAATATTACTATGTTTCTCACATCACTTTTATCCTCCAATATTACTATATGTTTTATATCACTTCACCTTATCTCTTCTATTATTACTATGTTTTACATCTCTCACCTTTATCCTTCAATATTACTATGTTTACATCTTCACACCTTTATCCTTCATTATTACTATGTTTTATATCACTCGCACCTTTATCCTTCAATATTACTATGTTTTTACATCACTTCACCTTTATCCTTCAATATTACTATGTTTTATATCACTTCACCTCTATCCTACAATATTACTATGTTTTACATCACTTCACCTCTATCCTTCAATATTACTATGTTTTATATCACTCACCTCCATCCTCCAAAATTACTATGTTTTTACATTACTCCACTCTATCCTACAATATTACTATGTTTTACATCACTCACCTTTATCCTCCATTATTACTATGTTTTCACATCACTCACCTTTATCCTTCATTATTACTATAATTATACATCTCTCACCTTTATCCTTCAATATTACTATGTTTTTATATCACTTCACTTCTCTCTTTCTATTATTACTATGTTTTATATCTTCACCTTTATCCTTCATTATTACTATATGTTTTATATCTTCACCTTTATCCTCCACATACTATGTTTTTATATCACTCACTCCTTATCCTTCAATATTACTATGTTTTACATCTCTCACCTTTTATCCTTCATTATTACTATGTTTTATATCACTTCACCTTTATCCTTCAATATTACTATGTTTACATCACTTCACCTCTATCTCTTCAATATTACTATGTTTCACATCACTCACCTCTATCCTTCAATATTACTATGTTTTACATCATTCACTTCTTTATCCTTCATTATTACTATGCCACATCACTCACCTTTATCCTTCAATATTACCATGTTTTACATCACTCACCTCTATCCTACAATATTACCATGTTTTAGATCACTCACCTCTATTCTTCAATATTACCATGTTTTACATCACTCACCTCCATCCTCCAAAATTACCATGTTTTACATTACCCACCTCTATCCTACAATATTACCATGTTTTACATCACTCACCTCTATCCTCCAATATTACCATGTTTCACATCACTCACCTTTATCCTTCAATATTACCATGTTTTACATCACTCACCTCTATCCTTCAATATTACCATGTTTTACATCTCTCACCTTTATCCTTCAATATTACCATGTTTTACATCACTCATCTCTATCCTGAGGTACGTTTCTACTACTTCATTCTCACCAGTTGTTTGGAAACGTTAGCTGTTAAATACGTAACTTATTTTCTGAAGTTTCACTGGCTGTCATGTCTATAGGTGTTTTAACCCTATTCTCTATTATATTAAGTTGATCTGGTAACTCACAAAATTGATATGTGCTCCTATCTTATTATGTAACCTAAAACTCTCTGTTAATCTGCCTGTATACAAGGCATGTTATTTGAATAACTACTAACCCTTATAGGAATAAATGCAATATTATCTTATTAAAGATGGTTTTGTCAGTTTTGAGAAAATAAAATTTTGATTATCAGAGATAAAAAACCCAAACGAGCCATTTCGCTTATAACAAGAAACTCAAGTAGAATATTGAGAACTATGTGACGTACAACTGGTTTTCGTTTTTTTAGCTTACCTTTTCTGAAATCGGTGGAAGCTGGCGAGAAGTTGCTAGCTTGATCGGGGCTATTTTGACCGCCCCGGTTTTAAAATTTTGAGCCACGACACTCACGAGACCACGTTCTCCGCTCGTTCTCGTGCCGTGAAAAGGAACAATCTTTTTTTCACGATGAACTGTTTTCTCTCTGGTTGAGTGCCTGTCTGGAGAGATGTGTAAGCAGACCCCATCTGTTTCCATGAGTAACGCTGAGGACGAGCCTAACCGTCTGTTGGACGAGTTCAGTACGATGCGAAAAGCCGCGGTACTTGAAACGGTTAGGATGTAACATTTCATAACAACCTCACCCTTGAAGTTGAGTGGTCATTCAGCGCATTTCTCGTCGAACAAGTTGCTTCTACGAACAGCACCTAACCACGGATGACAATGTTACATGATCGTATTGGCTGCATCGTGCTTCACCGCCATTACCAGTGTCCTAGAGATATCACGTGAGCATCTCGTGACTTCATTTGAACGTAACAAAACTGTTTGAAGTATTTTTAACTGGAAAAACACAAAACTCCATTAGAAGATAACTATGAAGGCTCATCTCAACGGAGAAACAGAAATAAATTTGCTTTATATACGACATTTTGTCCATTCAATAACGATGTTAGTGTTTTTACGTTAGGATCGACGTAAATGTTACTCATCAATGTTATATGTTCTATAAATGTTTAAATATCAAATCATATCTCTAATAAATCATTGATATTACAATATCTATAGCTTCAAACCAATACACACTTCAACAAACGTTGTCATGGAAACTAAATGTTCAGCTACTAACAAAATCAGTTTTATTTTTGTTGCCTTATTCATCCATGTTCATATCACTTTCAGAAATTTATATTTCGAAATTTCTTTATTTCACTGTTTGAAAGGTGAATTTATAATGAACTATTTTTAATTTCAAAAAAATGAAAACAAGAAAAGAGCAAATTCCATCCTACACGGGTACCATTCTTCAAAAACTACAAGCGTTGGTTCGTTCGTTGTCAAAACTGATAGCGCTAATAAAGGAATAAGTAAAACACATTTCTTGAGTAGGAGATTAGGCTTAATACCTTTAACTAAAAACTTACCAAAAACTTCCACTTACTACGACGTCTGCAATGAGATTTATACGACTTCGTTCTCTACCATGCACAAAAAAAAGAAGCCAGCCAAATAACAGCTTTCTTTACTAAGTTTGAATGCGAAACTAAAGTTTGGTATTACTGTTAGTTACGCTGTTAAACTTGAAAGTCGCCGTTACTTCTCAAAGTTTATCATTTACAATACATCAAAAATATTTTGTTTTGGCTACTTTTTTTTTGTTGTACATTAATAATATTCGTTGTTTTCACTCTACTGGACACTTCTGGTTGCTTATGAATTTAGAAATCCAACACTTTACTCACGGTTAAGCCTAAACGTTGACATATTTAGCCTGTAGCAAAACCCCAATATCTAAGTAGCCACCTATTTCAAATTTTGCACTTACAGAAATAAAATGCCAAAAAAAACGAATTCAATAAGGTAATAGACGGATGAATCTTTATCTTTTTCAAAATCAAATAAACGTATAATGATTCGCTGATTGACTGTTGATATGGGATCAATAGAAGCGAAACGTTGCGTGTTTAAATGGATTTCCATTTTATCTTTTTCAGTAATTTTTAAATAACTATTTTAGTCTGAATTTTTATAATACTTCTAAATGTAAAAACCCAAAACGAATACACACTAATGTGTAAGTGGTACGTATATGGAATAGCATGCTTGATAGATTGTTGTTGTCGTTTTTTTCATGAAGTCATATTGATTTCAGTTCGGAAAGATTGTCTCTGCGGCGTTCTTCAGCTTGCTAAAAATTGAAAGAACATTTTTTCCATCTGTTAATATTAAACAGATTAATGAAAAAAAGGCCTAGAGTAGTTTGTTATAGCTGGTAAACGTACTTGAACATGAAAGTAGATATATCAAGGATTGAGTAATCACATTATTGAAAATAAATCTGAATTAGAAAAATCACCGAGTCACGTGACATCCAGAGCGGATAATGTCGTGGTGGAACAACTTTATCAGAACTACATTCTGATATTGTGTGACCTTATGTAGGTAATTTAATACCACCAAATATTCTTCATAAAAACATCCACGTGCCTCAGACAACAATACACAATGTGCACGAAAAGGATTTTCTTTTGTAGAAGCGACACAAGTCAATCGTAGACAATGTGTTTCCATGACGTATACAAGAAAGGTAGACCAATGACAACGCGTCATGACACTCGACTAAGCACATGTGTACCTTCGTGGCTGTAATGCGTTTTTTACCATTTTCTACTAGCCAGTAGGTCAGAACGTTCTAAATGTGGTACATATTATGATACTATTTCGAAGGAATTCAAGATCATCTTAAGATTGTGGAGGTTGGAAACAAAGATGGCGTCTTCTGCTTAAATGTGGGCTAATGATTGTGAACATTTTTACCAGAAAGAAATACCAATTTTATATGGAGAATAGAACAAAGAGGTACGTGTTAGGTGAACAGTAAAACAAAACGGTTCATGTTCAATGAACAATAAAGCAAAGGGATTCATGTTAATATTAGACTTCTACACTTACCTCCCTCTAAACCATTACATACCTCGAGCAACTAAAGAATGAAACTGGTATTAATGCTACTCTATACGAGAATATACAGACACAGCATGTATAGATTTCTGTGTGAATATATGAGACTATACAGGTCAAGTGGTCAGACACAGCATGTATAGATTTCTGTGTGTCTATATGAGAATATACAGGTCAAGTGGCCAGACACAGCATGTATAGATTTCTGTGTGTCTATATGAGAATATACAGGTCAAGTGGTCAGACACAGCATGTATAGATTTCTGTGTCTATATGAGAATATACAGGTCAAGTGGTCAGACACAGCATGTATAGATTTCTGTGTGTCTATATGAGAATATACAGGTCAAGTGGTCAGACACAGCATGTATAGATTTCTGTGTGTCTATATGAGAATATACAGGTCAAGTGGTCAGACACAGCATGTATAGATTTCTGTGTCTATATGAGAATATACAGGTCAAGTGGTCAGACACAGCATGTATAGCTTTCTGTGTCTATATGAGAATATACAGGTCAAGTGGTCAGACACAGCATGTATAGATTTCTGTGTGTCTATATGAGAATATACAGGTCAAGTGGTCAGACACAGCATGTATAGATTTCTGTGTGTCTATATAAGAATATACAGGTCAAGTGGTCAGACACAGCATGTATAGATTTCTGTGTGTCTATATAAGAATATACAGGTCAAGTGGTCAGACAGAGCATGTATAGATTTCTGTGTGTCTATATGAGAATATACAGGTCAAGTGGTCAGACACAGCATGTATAGATTTCTGTGTCTATATGAGAATATACAGGTCAAGTGGTCAGACACAGCATGTATAGCTTTCTGTGTCTATATGAGAATATACAGGTCAAGTGGTCAGACACAGCATGTATAGCTTTCTGTGTCTATATGAGAATATACAGGTCAAGTGGTCAGACACAGCATGTATAGATTTCTGTGTGTCTATATGAGAATATACAGGTCAAGTGGTCAGACACAGCATGTATAGATTTCTGTGTGTCTATATGAGAATATACAGGTCAAGTGGTCAGACACAGCATGTATAGATTTCTGTGTGAATATATGAGAATATACAGGTCAAGTGGTCAGACACAACATGTATAGATTTCTGTGTGAATATATGATAATATACAGGTCAAGTGGTCAGACACAACATGTATAGATTTCTGTGTGAATATATGGGGAATACACAGGTCAAGTGGTCAGACACAGCATGTATAGATTTCTGTGTGTCTATATGAGAATATACAGGTCAAGTGGTCAGACACAGCATGTATAGATTTCTGTGTCTATATGAGAATATACAGGTCAAGTGGTCAGACACAGCATGTATAGCTTTCTGTGTCTATATGAGAATATACAGGTCAAGTGGTCAGACACAGCATGTATAGATTTCTGTATGTCTATATAAGAATATACAGGTCAAGTGGTCAGACACAGCATGTATAGCTTTCTGTGTCTATATGAGAATATACAGGTCAAGTGGTCAGACACAGCATGTATAGATTTCTGTGTGTCTATATGAGAATATACAGGTCAAGTGGTCAGACACAGCATGTATAGATTTCTGTGTGTCTATATGAGAATATACAGGTCAAGTGGTCAGACACAGCATGTATAGATTTCTGTGTGTCTATATGAGAATATACAGGTCAAGTGGTCAGACACAGCATGTATAGATTTCTGTGTCTATATGAGAATATACAGGTCAAGTGGTCAGACACAGCATGTATAGCTTTCTGTGTCTATATGAGAATATACAGGTCAAGTGGTCAGACACAGCATGTATAGATTTCTGTGTGTCTATATGAGAATATACAGGTCAAGTGGTCAGACACAGCATGTATAGCTTTCTGTGTCTATATGAGAATATACAGGTCAAGTGGTCAGACACAGAATGTATAGATTTCTGTGTGTCTATATGAGAATATACAGGTCAAGTGGTCAGACACAGCATGTATAGCTTTCTGTGTCTATATGAGAATATACAGGTCAAGTGGTCAGACACAGAATGTATAGATTTCTGTGTGTCTATATGAGAATATACAGGTCAAGTGGTCAGACACAGCATGTATAGATTTCTGTGTGAATATATGAGAATATACAGGTCAAGTGGTCAGACACAGCATGTATAGATTTCTGTGTGATAGGACTGTTGATAGGATTGTTGATAAAGATGCTGAAATATTATTATCCTCGTACACTAGCTTTATTATAGAGAGCATGAAGGTAGGGGTGGTGAGCTTAGGACAAGTCATTCTTACGACAAAAAAATTCCAATAGAAACTACGTTGAAGTAAAATTATCAAAACTAGCTGGGGTACCCGTACCCTGAACAGAAGTTATGTGAATTCATGACTAATGAAAGATTATCTTAGGACGTAAAAAGATGTCTTCTTTAAACATAGGCCCGGCATGGCCAAGTCGATAAGGCGCTCGACTCGTAATCCGAATGTCGGGGGTTTGAATACCCGTCGCACTAAACTAAAACCATTTTACTCTTTGCACTATACAGGGCCCAGATGCAAGACTTCTACATTAAAAATTTCTACAGTATATTTACCTCAGCAAAACAGAAAAAAAAAATACAAGAAACGCATGTTAACCGTGGGTCTGTGAAGAAAAATGGCGTCTCTTGTATTAAAACAACGAACCTTCACTAATTGTAAAAAACAACTTATTACTATAATTGAGCAAAACGTTTCCTACAACACAGTAATATTCACGCCAATATTTAACGAAAGTCATTAACAGTTTGGTTAAATAATAAACGGGCTTTGAATTCGAAGATCCACGTTCGCGACTCACTGTCGTATAATGCGTTCCACACTTTGGGGATTGTTTGTTTGTTTTTGAATTTTGCGCAAAGTTACATGAGAGCTATCTAAGCTAGCCGTCCCTAATTTAGCAGTGTAAGACTAGAGGG
The DNA here is from genome assembly GCF_004210375.1 of Tachypleus tridentatus. Lineage (NCBI taxonomy): Eukaryota > Metazoa > Arthropoda > Merostomata > Xiphosura > Limulidae > Tachypleus > Tachypleus tridentatus. The sequence goes on along the minus strand of NW_027467777.1, from coordinate 33,003,320 downwards.
AAGACAGCTAGTCATCACCACCCGCCGCCAACTCTTGGGCTGCTTTTTTTTTACCAACAAATAGTGGGATTAACCGTCACATTATAACGCTCCCATGGCTGAAAGGGCGAGCATGTTTGGTGTGACGTGGATTCGAACCTGCAGATTGTGAGTCTAACGCCCTAATCACGTGACCATGCCGGGTCATTTTGAGTTTGTGGATGCATTGATATGGCGACGATCGATTTCCATTATTTTGTTAGATAGAAGAAGGGCTAATGATAGGTTTGTGTTTGATACCTGTCTTCGTGTTAGTCTATCAATTAAGAATTAGGTACAGACATCCGTAAATAACTTTGGGTCTGTCTGCAGGTTGTTCTCTATAAACAACAGAGGTCACGTTAACATTTAATGAAAGTACTTTGATGAGTTTTCAAAAACTTACGTGAATATTATTTCGAAGTTCAGTATATTTGTTCCTTAACGTTCGAATAAGTAAGTTAGTCTGTTATCGTGTTTATTATCTACAAACTAGCGAGGAAATTCATCATGTGAATTTGTAACTTAGGCCTACATGTATGTGGAGTTTCTGTTGAAAGTCAGCCCTACCAGTGGACTTATCCTGTTGTACACGTTAATGAAGAAATCAAATACTTCTTTATGGTCACGTGCACTGGACTTGGCAGTATTTTAACCTAATACTGCAGCAGAAACCGTTCAGAAAAAAATATATAATACGTAGCAACAGTATGAATAAATTAAACGGAGTTCTATTATTTGTCGCCATATTCTCTAGCTGAGTTATAAAGGACCGTAACAAGATATGATTATCAGAAACCAATCTGTTTCTGACTTGGAATAACCGAGAATTAATAAGAAATGACACGCAATGTCAGATCAATGTACGATAAACTACATCATAGTTTGAAAAGTCAGGATTTAATTATTTTGATATAAATATAGCCTCCCCCCGCTGGTACAGCTGTAAGTCTACGGATTTACAACGCTAAAATCAGGAGTTCGATTTCCCTCGGTGGGCTCAGCGGATAGCTCGATGTGAGTTTGCTATAAGAAAACAAACACATAAATATAAACGGTTCATTTCTAACAAATATAAATAATATTCATTATAACTCCATTAAAAATATTAAAGTATTATTTTAGAACAAATGCAGACGTGACAAATACAATAACACTTTAATTAAACTACTACACAAAAAAAAATCATCAAATAGTAAGAAAGGAAAAAGAAATGAACTACCGACGATGTTCGTGTTTCGAAAATAGTTAAGCGTATTTCGTGACTCTTAATGTCTATCGATCGTGCTTGTCGCGTGTACTGCACGTTTTCTGAACGCGTTGTTAGTTCAGTAAGGCATTTCAGTACATTACACAATACGCTGTAAAGAAGGAAACAGTTGATTGGATCTATGCTATAGTGCAACTGCATCAGATATCTAATTAGAAAAAGGGTTCATTATCTATCGAGTTTGATAGCCAACAGGTAGCGTTTTCGATGTCTTAAGTTTTCGTATAGATTGTCTACTAATTACTTCAATAAATAACAACGTTTTTTGAGGAACAAGTTAAACAATCAGAGCCGTAAGCAAAATAAATTATCTAAGCAAAAAGAAGGTTTTGCTTTAACTCCAAAAGTATATAATTAACAATTTGAAAATATTTCTATAAGCAGGAATAATAAAAAAAACACAATTAGAAAAATATTTTCTTGAATGATTGTTACACGTGAATAAAGACTTTGTTCTAACAAGAATTACTTGAAGTAAACAGGTGTTACATGTGAATAAAGACTTTGTTGTAACAAGAATTACTTGAAGTAAACAGTTGTTACATGTGAATAAAGACTTTGTTGTATCAAGAATTACTTGAAGTAAACAGTTGTTACATGCGAATAAAGACTTTGTTGTAACAAGAATTACTTGAAATCAACAGTTGTTACATGTGAATAAAGACTTTGTTGTAACAAGAATTACTTGAAGTAAACAGTTGTTACATGTGAATAAAGACTTTGTTGTAACAAGAATTACTTGAAGTAAACAGTTGTTACATGTGAATAAAGACTTTGTTGTAACAAGAATTACTTGAGGTAAACAGTTGTTACATGTGAATAAAGACTTTGTTGTATCAAGAATTACTTGAAATCAACAGTTGTTACATGTGAATAAAGACTTTGTTGTATCAAGAATTACTTGAAGTAAACAGTTGTTACATGTGAATAAAGACTTTGTTGTAACAAGAATTACTTGAAGTAAACAGTTGTTACATGTGAATAAAGACTTTGTTGTAACAAGAATTACTTGAAGTAAACAGTTGTTACATGTGAATAAAGACTTTGTTGTAACAAGAATTACTTGAAGTAAACAGTTGTTACATGTGAATAAAGACTTTGTTGTAACAAGAATTACTTGAAATCAACAGTTGTTACATGTGAATAAAGACTTTGTTGTAACAAGAATTACTTGAAGTAAACAGTTGTTACATGTGAATAAAGACTTTGTTGTAACAAGAATTACTTGAAGTAAACAGTTGTTACATGTGGATAAAGACTTTGTTGTAACAAGAATTACTTGAAATCAACAGTTGTTACATGTGAATAAAGACTTTGTTGTAACAAGAATTACTTGAAGTAAACAGTTGTTACATGTGAATAAAGACTTTGTTGTAACAAGAATTACTTGAAGTAAACAGTTGTTACATGTGAATAAAGACTTTGTTGTAACAAGAATTACTTGAAATAAACAGTTGTTACATGTGAATAAAGTCTTTGTTGTATCAAGAATTACTTGAAATCAACAGTTGTTACATGTGAATAAAGACTGTTGTAACAAGAATTACTTGAAATCAACAGTTATTACATGTGAATAAAGACTTTGTTGTAACAAGAATTACTTGAAGTAAACAGTTGTTACATGTGAATAAAGACTTTGTTGTATCAAGAATTACTTGAAGTAAACAGTTGTTACATGCGAATAAAGACTTTGTTGTAACAAGAATTACTTGAAGTAAACAGTTGTTACATGTGGATAAAGACTTTGTTGTAACAAGAATTACTTGAGGTAAACGATTGTTAACAACTATAAAAGAACAGCTCACCAATCAAAGACCTAAGATAAACAGACAGCTTAACCAATCAAAGACCTAAGATAACAAACAGCTTAACCAATTACGAACCTAAATTAGCAACCATCACAAAACAATTGACCAATCACAGACATAGCAACCACAACAGACCAAACTTTGGATTCTGATTAATGTTCAAAAAGTAAATAAAATTAATGTTAACCATTTGTATACAGTAGTGCCTACTGTTCTAGTTACAACACGTAGAATGAAGATATTACTGGTGTTCTAGTTACAACACGTAGAATGAAGATATTACTGCTGTTCTAGTTACAACACGTAGAATGAAGATATTACTGCTGTTCTAGTTACAACACGTAGAATGAAGATATTACTGCTGTTCTAGTTACAACACGTAGAATGAAGATATTACTGCTGTTCTAGTTACAACACGTAGAATGAAGATATTACTGCTGTTATAGTTACAACACGTAGAATGAAGATATCACTGGTGTTCTAGTTACAACACGTAGAATGAAGATATTACTCCTGTTCTAGTTACAACACGTAGAATGAAGATATTACTGCTGGTCTAGTTGCAACACGAAATAATGTAGTCTTCTTAAAACAGGCTACGAAACTAAAGTGAGACATTTAAAGTACATTAGGAGCTTTGAAATCAAAGTCCATTATAGACGGAGATTTCGCTTTTAATTTTAAACTTTCCCCGGATCTGTTGGGCTGAGCTGGGTTTGCAACCTGCCAGTCAAACTTCCGGATTTGCTTGGCTGAACGGGCTGTGCAACTTGCAAGTAAAACTTCCGGATCTATTGGGCTGAGATGGGTGTGGAACTTGCCAGTCAATCTTTCGGATCTGTTGGGCTGAGCTGGGTGTGGAACTTGCCAGTCAATCTTTCGGATCTGTTGGGCTGAGCTGGGTGTGCAACTTGCCATTGAAACTTCCGGATCTGTTGAGCTGAGCTGAGTGTGCAACCTGCCAGTCAAACTTCCGGATCTGTTTGGTTGAGCAGGGTGTGCAACTTGCCAGTGAAACTTCCGGATTTGTTGGGCTGAGCTGGGTGTGCAACTTGCCAGTGAAACTTCCGGATTTGTTGGGCTGAGCTAGATGTGCAACTTGCCAGTCAAACTTCCGGATCTGTTGGGCTGAGCTGGGTGTGCAACTTGCCAGTGAAACTTCCGGATCTGTTTAGCTGAACGGGCTGTGCAACTTGCAAGTAAAACTTCCGGATCTATTGGGCTGAGCTGGGTGTGCAACTTGCAAGTAAAACTTCCGGATCTATTGGGCTGAGCTGGGTGTGGAACTTGCCAGTCAATCTTCCGGATCTGTTGCGCTGAGCTGAGTGTGCAACCTGCCAGTCAAACTTCCGGATCTGTTTGGCTGAACGGGCTGTGCAACTTGCCAGTAAAACTTCCGGATCTGTTGGGCTGAGCAGGGTGTGCAACTTGCCAGTGAAACTTCCGGATTTGTTGGGCTGAGCTGGGTGTGCACCTTGCCAGTAAAACTTCCGGATCTGTTGGGCTGAGCTGGGTGTGCAACTTGCCAGTCAAACTTCCGGATCTGTTGCGCTGAGCTGAGTGTGCAACCTGCCAGTCAAACTTCCGGATCTGTTTGGCTGAGCGGGCTGTGCAACTTGCCAGTAAAACTTCCGGATCTGTTGGGCTGAGCAGGGTGTGCAACTTGCCAGTGAAACTTCCGGATTTGTTGGGCTGAGCTGGGTGTGGAACTTGCCAGTCAATCTTCCGGATCTGTTGCGCTGAGCTGAGTGTGCAACCTGCCAGTAAAACTTCCGGATCTGTTTGGCTGAGCGGGCTGTGCAACTTGCCAGTAAAACTTCCGGATCTGTTGGGCTGAGCAGGGTGTGCAACTTGCCAGTGAAACTTCCGGATTTGTTGGGCTGAGCTGGGTGTGCACCTTGCCAGTAAAACTTCCGGATCTGTTGGGCTGAGCTGGGTGTGCAACTTGCCAGTCAAACTTCCGGATCTGTTGGGCTGAGCTGGGTGTGCACCTTGCCAGTGAAACTTAATTTATTTATTGGTTCGATCTTTATCTCAACACAAGTAAGGACGACTTTTAATGCACGTCTCCAGGTGGGGTAGCGGTAATTTATGGACTTACATTAAAATACAGCGTTGGTTCCTTTGTACTAAATAATAATAACACGAGCTTTTACATACCTTAAATTATCTTTGTTAATTATATGATTTTTGTTGTTTCATGAGGTATTAAAAATACTTACTACAAATAAACTAATTAAAGTGAAATAATTTCTGCTAACACTTATTTTAATGAAAAAAGTCTTTTATCTTTTTTATCTTTTGTTTTAAATTTTCTTTACGTGTTAAACGATGTAACTTTGTTTAAATCTGTTTTACATTTATTAATAAAATAATTTCCGTTTTTCAGTTACGCTAAAATGGAAATACTTTTTAAAAAGTTCTTCCAAAGTGCGATATTTTCCCATAATTCACTTATTTATGTTTTTTAACAAGTGAGGGCAATTATTTGAATTTTTACATAGATTTATGCAACTTATCTGTTTTTCTCCGACATATGGTTGCTTACAGGCCCGGCAATGGCCAGGTGGGTTAAAGCGTACGACTCCTAATCCGAGGGTCGTGGTTTCGAAACCCTTTCGCACCAGACATGCTCGCCTTTTCAGCCATGGGAAGTAATTATGTGATGGTCAATCCCACTATTCGTTTATAAAAGAATAGCACAAGAGTTGGCTGTGGGTGGTGATGACTAGCTGCCTTCCCTCTCGTCTTATACTGCTAAATTAGGGACGACTAGCGCAGATAATCCTCCAGTAGCTTTGCGCGAAATTAAATATAAAACAATGATTGCTTACAACAGAGACAAGATAACAAATACATTATGTGATTTACACACAGCTAAATCTAGAGACGTCCTGAAATATCACTCTATGTTTTATTACACGAACAAACAAACCTCATGAACCAGATTGTCCATTACGACCAATAATGTCCACATATGAATCGTTTAATTACAATCTTGGTAAATACATAGCATGGGCATTCTCCAAATATGTAACATCAGCCAGCTCATTCATCAAAGACTCTTTTAATTTCAAATCTAACCTTAATCAACTTAATCATAAAGCCTTAATGTCCAGTTTCGATGTTATATCCCTCTTTACAGCAGTTTCAACCACTGAAGCCTGCAAGATAGCTTTAAAACTCTATATCCGAGAATATCCCATCAATAGACATTCCCAGCAACCAATTAGTAACCATTATAGAATTCACCACGATGAAGACAAACTTCATGTTCAACAACCACAACTATATACAAACAAATGGCCTAAGCATGGGCAACCCAGTATCACCAGTTCTAGCCAATATTTTTATGACACAAGTTGAAACACAAGTAATTAACACAGCATTACATCCACCACTATACTGGTACAGATATGTCGATCACACGGTTGCGGGATTCAAATCTACAGAACACACACTTAATTTTTTCAATCACATTAACTCTATACATCCCAACATTAACTTCACATGTGAACAGGAAGAAAGCAATCAAATATCATTTCTTAACCTCAAAATTACAAGAACCGATACACAATTTAAAACAGAAATCCACCGAAAAATCACCCATACTGGACTATACATTCCTTGGGCCTCAGCACATGAAACAAAACAAAAATTCAACATACTAAGAAACCAAATAAACACAGCCATAAAACTATGTTCACCAGATAAAATTAACGATGGATTACACAACAGAAAACAATACTTCACCAACATCAAAATATCACATAACAGTAAAAACCAAATTTATTCAAAAACCAGGCACAAAACTGAGGCCTATACTGTGTAAAAACTACATTGACAAACACCACACCAACATTATTTATAAAATACAGTGTGATAACTGCCACGACTTTTATATTGGAGAAACAAGTATAAAAATGGAAACTAGATTCACAGAACACAAAATAAAGTCATCTTTACACGTTTTCGAACACTGCAAATCAAATAAACACAACATAACCACAGAAATCACCCAAATACTAAATAAAGAAACAAACATAAACAAACGCAAAATTATAGAAGCTTTACTTATACAACAACTCAAGCCCAAAATAAACCAATACAAAGTAACATCTTCATACCTATATTAATAAAAATATGCAACATCTAAGCATGCCCTCTACATTCATACACTCAGTTATACAACCGCCTTCAAACATGTGGTCAGCTATCGGTCAGTTACCTCTTTCTTTGTGAACCTGACGATGACTTGGAAGATCGAAACGTTGTTCGCTCCTCTAGATAGTACTTTCTCTATTCATACCAGCCGTTTTTATATGTATAACGAACAAACATTATCATGAAATTTCTCTGCTTTATTTTTCCGATTTTAAACAGCACATAAATTTTGGATTGTCTTTCTTTGTTTTCAAACGTAGCTTTTTAAGTTGTATCCGAAATTCCTTATGATTAATGTTACCTTCTTTTTAATTTGAACGGAGTTAAAAGTTCTGTATTTTCAGGATAATGCTATTTTTTAACTTTTTTAATTTTTGGTATATTTTATTTATTTGTTTTGGAGTTTCGCGCAAAGCTAAACGAGGGCTATTTACTCTAGCCGTCTCTAATTTAGCAATATAACACTAGAAGGAAGACGGCTTGTCATTATCACCCACCGCCAACTTTTGGGATACTCTTTTACTAACGAACAGTGGGATTGACAGGCACATTATAATGCCCCCACTGCTCAAAGGGCGAGCATGTTCGGTGCGACAGGGATTCGTACCTGCGACCCTCGGATTAGGTGTCGAACTCCTTAACCCACCTGGCCATGCCGGTCCAGCTGGTATACACTTCCGAAACCATGATACTGTAATTGTTTTATGTGTGTGTTTTACGTAAGAATTTTCCTAAAGTGATTTTGTGTTATGTTAATATATCCTATACTTGTTGCAGTAATACGAGTAAACCTACATTTCGTCAGATACATATTGATTTCAATCAGCTACAATAGGCGCTATGACCAGGTGGTTAGAGCACGTGACTTGCAACCTGAGAATCATGAATTCGAATTCTCATCACACCAAATATGTTCGTCCTATCGGCTGTGGAGGTGTTATGACATCACACTGAAATCCATCATTCGTTGGAACATGTGTAACCCAAGAGTTGGTGGCGGTTGTTAACGACTAGCTGCCCTCCCTCTATCTTTTCACTGTTAAGGACTGCAAAACTTCGTGTAATTCCTCACGAACAAACCAAACTGCATCATAATTCAGAAAGAAAGAGAGATCTTGCAAATACAATACCTGGTACCCCTAACGGAGATTTGTATTGTTTGTTTAGAATTAAGCACAAAGCTACTCAATGGGCTATCTGTGATCTGCCCACCACGGGTATCGAAACCCGGTTTTTAGTGTGTAAGTCCGCAGACATACCACTGTGCCACTGGGGGGTAATGTTTTTGAATTTCGCACAAAGCTACTCGAGGGCTATCTGTGCTAGCCGTCCCTAATTTAGCAGTGTAAGACTAGAGGGAAGGCAGCTAGTCATCACCACCCACCGCCAACTCTTGGGCTACTCTTTTACCAACGAATAGTGGGATTGACCGTCACATTATAACGCCCCCACGGCTGGGAGGGCGAGCATGTTTGGCGCGAACCCGCGATCCTCAGATTACGAAGCGCACGCCTTAACGCGCAAGGCCATGCCGGGCCTGGAGATTTGTAACATAAGAGGAAATAACATTCGCTTTTTAAAATTATTTTAACATGGCGAGCCCAATTATTCATTATATTTTAAATAAAAAACCACAAATATTTAACAACATAGTCCTTTGCAGTTTCTACTCCTATTATGAAAGTCCAAAAATCGCTTAAATTCAGTTTTACTTACTACTAGAACGTACCTTGTTGTACTTGTTTCAAATTGCTCTGATGTTGAATTTTCGTAATTAATATTCCAACAATTTATTTTTAAACTAGCTTCTGGCTATTGGAACTCAAAAGGCATGCTTGTTTTTTGAAGAATACCCTATGAAAATTATTACTCTAAAATAATAATTATTGTTATTAAATTGTGGACGTTTATTTTGTACTTCTAAATTAATACAGAGTTGAAACATTAAACATTATTTTATTAAGATATTTGTAAATATGTTAATGCAGTAAACTAAAGGTTTCCAAATGCTTTCTAGATTTTTGTGATAAATTGAAAGATGAAAAATGAAAAGTCTTTATGTCCAACAGGTGGATTTAATAAATAACATTTCGTGGACATTCTCCTGATCTAGACTTTCCTTTAAACAAAGTTGGAATACATAGCAAGTTTTAAAAACTTACGTTATTAGCTCTTCGTCTGCTTTAATAATTCTTTATTTGCTTTATCTCTTTGTCTTGTATTATTGAAACTTATTTCTTTGTTAAAAATGTCGAGCAAAATCATAAACAACCAAATTACGTAAGTTTAGGTCATATTCCGCTCGTATCCAGTGGTTAGTTTTTTTAGCAAGATTTCTTTCCACTGTTATAGGTGGCGTAATTATAGTTATTTTATCTCTATTGTGAAGTTTAAAATGTTAACATAGAATTTATTGAATACTAACGAGTGATCTTGTAGTATTTCTAAACCTTTTTTTTACTAACTACAACACTTACTAAGTAACAGAACATTTCTGAAAACCTTTACATTCGCCATATTTTTTACTCTTTAAATTATAAATGGCAATCATTACGTGTTAAGCCTAAGGTGAGTGTGGACATTGAGATAAGCATTGTTACAAATTATGATTCGTCCACTAAACTTACAAATATGTTGTAACTTAACGTTAAAATAAGATTAAGTTAATATGCTATAAATGTTATGTGATCTTTAAACCTTACGTTTCACTAACGTTATTAAAATCAACAAGTCTTTAGTATATAAATTATATCTGTACGCTAAACAGTAATGTTAGCATATAGTAACCGCAAGTTATATTTGCCAACATATTTTACGAAGTGTAACAGCCTTGGTTGTTGTCAAATATCGTGCACATTTTAGTCTCGAGTATTCTGTATGCAATTAAAAAGGTTACATTTGTAATAGTTTTTGTTTAATTTCAACCTGTCTCCAAACATTTCTAAAATGCAGATTACTCGTCATTAAAATACGAAACTTTTATTAGTTAGTATACAGAACAATATAGTAAACTATGTTGATACGTACAACCAAAAGAAATAAAAGAAAAAAATTATTTAAGTTTCTTCCAAGCTTTGTCTACTGAATACCACAAACACCAATACTTACAAAAACTATGCAAAACTTAACTAGCAAAAGTAATGAAACCAAGATAAGTAAATCTTAAAATAATTAAATATATTCCATTTTAATATGTTGCTTGTTTTCACTTCTATCAGTTTTGATCATTAATTTCAGACCAAAAAGTCAATATTGATAATAGTAAAAAAAAAAAAGTTTTCATTTTTTAAATAGTATTTTTAAAAGGAATATCACAGCACAATAAAACAGGTTATTTTTCACTCTACTCAAAGTTTCATTTGAAGTGAATAAACTTGAATTTAAATATTAATATTTGTGTACATTTATCATTTACACATAAATAACCTGAACCAAAACAAATGTAAAAAAACCTAATGAGCATATTGTTACTAAAACCTTCAACTGACGTTTGAAGCCATCTTGTATTTAGTTTGACAATTCTGATTAAACAGTATTCACCACTTGTCCAATCACACTTCAAACTAAGAACTGCTTCAATGTGTTGAAGTAAACTTCACATCAACTCCAGGTTTTCTGAGGTCACATTTCATTAAAATCATATAAACTTGTCTAATTCTGTTTTTAACCAATATGAAATGATTGTTCATTTTACAACTATAACCCATACAATCCGTTATTAAATTCAAATTATGAAAAAAGCTAGTTTCATGAGAGGAATTATAAATAATTTATATGAAAGAAAAAACAAACATTAAAATTTTATGTTTGTCACAAAATTAAAACTATAAACTTGAAACCTAACACATCCATGTAACTAATTACAAAGGAGAACTGGTAATTGTTTGGGCTAAAGTTATATTGGTCATCCAAAGGTCAGACATGAGATATTAACACTGAACATATGTATGGCATTACATAATAATCACAGGATGCCATAAACACGTTACGGCACTAATATGTTGAATAATACAACTACGTGTTGTATTCACAACTACCATCTGTTCATCTTGTAACCATCACAGTAAGTAATGTAACAGTCAGTGAGTAATTATCAGGTTTCCTGTTCCAATACTTTCTACACAATATACAGAAATTAGAGTTTATTCACTTATCACAAACAATAGTTTTAGTAAACAAACAAGCCGAGAGTGAGAAGACATAACCCAATATAAACACCAAATAGAAAATACATTAAAAAAAAAAATGCAATATAACAGTCACCACTGTTTTTGGTATCATATATATTTCCATATGACTGCTAGACATTCAAACTCACTTTCTGTTGCCACCAAAATTAAGTACAAATTAATCAAATTTTGCCCTTATTCTGAAACATTACTAAAGTTGATGTAAACAGATTTTTCTCAACTTACAAACAAGTTTGTTGTGAAAACATTACAAATTGAACCATTTTTATAAACTACCAGTGTCTTAAATAATACTAGAGATTTAAAAAAATCCAAAACATTACCTCAGAATGACAGTTTTCAGTGATATCAGTTCTTCAATAATATAGATAAACAGAAGTAAACAGTAAACAGAGAATATAACCAGTTTAGTAAATTTATAATTACTTAAACGTTAAGTATTTATGGTACATAATAGTTTTGAACAACAAGTTCTATATATCAATAAATAATTTAGGTAAGTATTTCACACAAACAAATTAAACTTTAGTAGAGACAGTTTTGGTATAACTTTGGTCTTGACAATGAAAACAAATAAATATTGATAAACTCCCTGGAATGGAAGGCCACTGTCCATTGTAAAAAGACAAGCATAGAGAATGACATTTCAAAAGTCTTCAGGTCCAGAAGACGAATCGTTCGAAACATCGTCTTCTACGTTTGAAACTTTTTACAACACTCGTTGTCTGTTCCAGTGTATTCACCTTGAACACTCTGGCTAAAAAAACACTATCAAAACTTTGCCTAAAACATCTATCATAGAAAGCATAAATAATCTAAAAATGTGTTTTGTAAAAGAAAATTCCTCAACCTAAATGTTACTGGACAAAACTTAAAATTAGTTCTAATCATGTTCCAGGTCATCACTTTAAAACAGAATGATTATAATTTTGGTAAATCAAAAAATACGCGGAGAGATTCTACATTGAAAAATAACAGTTATTAAAACATTTCAATGATATATCACAAATATATCACAACCAAATTCAACTTTACAGGAACAAAATGTTAAAGTCTGTTTATGTTAGAATGAACTGTTTGCTTGCATTAAAATTATCGTTTCTAAATATTTATTTCAAAGGATCAAAATATGTATACTAGATAAAACCTATGTTTCTTTCATTATTCTCTAATATTTTAGATCAGTGGAAAATTCTGTTTAAAAAAAGAACAAAAGTAGATATGTTTCACTTCTTTGCATATTTTGCTTGTAATTTGTCAACCATTACTTGACATAAACGGTCAATATTGTACTCATGTTTCCACCCCCAGTCATTTCTAGCATTACTATCATCAAACACCTCTGGCCAGGAATCAGCTGAAAAAACAATTAGAATTTAGTGCTTAGTAGTGTTTATTCAATTAAACAACAAGGATAATAAATATATTCAAGATTAGAATTTCAAAGTGTTTAAGTTTTTGAAATTTAAAATATCTGTTTACATGACATTTTCCTCGGATAAAAAATCTAAAAATGACCATTTAATAACTCAGATTGTTCAATTAAAACAATTCTAGATTTTATATTTTAAAATAAAAGACAGTAAGATGTCCAGTAACCAGAACCTCTCCATAAAATCATGATTTGTTTATAATTTTTCAACAAGTACAATTTCCTTTCACCAGTACATTCAAGGTACCTCAAATTAATATTCTATTTAGACTAGTATATTTAACTCCCCCATGACTTCCTCAATAATTAATATTCTATTTAGATTAGTATATTTAACTCCCCCATGACTTCCTCAATAATTAATATTCTATTTAGACTAGTATATTTAACTCCCCCATGACTTCCTCAATAATTAATATTCTATTTAGACTAGTATATTTAACTCCCCCATGACTTCCTCAATAATTAATATTCTATTTAGACTAGTATATTTAACTCCCCCATGACTTCCTCAATAATTAATATTCTATTTAGACTAGTATATTTAACTCCCCCATGACTTCCTCAATAATTAATATTCTATTTAGACTAGTATATTTAACTCCCCCATGACTTCCTCAATAATTAATATTCTATTTAGACTAGTATATTTAACTCCCCCATGACTTCCTCAATAATTAATATTCTATTTAGACTAGTATATTTAACTCCCCCATGACTTCCTCAATAATTAATATCTGGTTGCTCAGGATTTTGAACAAAATCATTGATTAAAGTCTATGTAGTACATAAATTAATTTTTCAATAGACAACTGGTAATTACAATAATGTGATGAGAACTTGGTGTTTAATGAGAGATAAAAATAGTTTGTCTTTCTCTATTAAGGTTAATATTAAAATATTCAGGTTGCACAGGTAAGATGTATTTTATATACGTCCATCGAAATGCAATCATTTTTGACCAAGTTATAGAGCAAAACTACTAAGAAAAATCTGATCCAATGTCAACAGACACTGAATTAGAAATTTTGTGATTTTGACCTTCCAAAAACTAACCATTCCTAAGTTAGGTCATAGTCCAAATGTACACCAACTGTCCAAATCCATTCAGTTCACTTAGAAGAATATTAATCAGAAATGTACACACACACACAACAGTGAAATGGACCTCTGTCACCATGGTGACAGAGACATATAATTAAACAGATCATATACCAATGTCTTGTCTGGAGTCAGGGTGGTATGAAATCCGAAACTCTGGGATCAGTTTTCTGAGAGCTTGAACCACTTCTTCAGGAGTAAAGCTTACTGCTGCAACATTATACGTTCTGAGTTTGAGTTTCTCTTCAGGAACTTCCATAACCTCAATCAGTGAACGCAAACAATCATCTATGTACATCATAGGAAGACGGGTGTTAGGCCTAAGGTAGCACTGAAAGTTGCCTTGTTTGATGACATCGTGGAAAATTTGCACAGCATAATCTACAAAATGTCAAATATCAATTACTTTTAGCATACTGAAAAACCATAATATACACAAGAGAGAGAGAGATGATACACAAACCATTAAATAGAACTAAAAGTTCCTTTTAATTGTGACTGGTTCACTGTTAAAATGTTGAATCTCATCAAATACACTGAACACACTTAAATATAACACTTAGTTTCTAGAATTAAATTTATCTTGTTACCTAAAAACAAAGGTACATTCAGGTGCAGTAAAAACAAAGAAACTTATGACACTACAAACTGACCTACAGTCAGTAAACAGGAACTGACCATTCAAATAGGGACTACAAATTGGCCTACAGTCAGTAAACAAACTGACCATTCAAATAAGGACTACAAATCTAAAAACTAAACTTATTACATTGATGCAAGAAATATCTAATGAAATTGATTGTTTTTGATTAATTTGTCTAATCAAATAATCATGATAACAATACTTTGTTGGTTAAATTTATCTACTAATTATTGATGCTCAGTTTTGAAATCACTTTATTACACACACTGATTATTAAAACTGCTATTACTTTATGTCCTAATTTATTTAACATATTAGTCTCCAAACCCATGACCCTCTGATTGAGAATCAACCACCCGACCAAGAAGAAAAAATTACTACCATTAATACTGTAATATCTAACTTTACTTTAAAATAACTATATTTCCTTGTTTGCTTTGTAAGAAGCAAATAATAATACTTTAGTAATCAAAGGATGGTAGTCAAACACTAGGAATTGTTAACAGTCCTCCACTAGAGGGAGCTAGATGTCAAGATTGTAATAATAAAATTAAAAGCGCTTTTAACACTACTCACCAGTTGTCCCACCACCTGGGTGCGTGTCTGCTGATATCACACCTGGGAAACGCAAACACCTGAAGTCGACTCCAAACTTATGCTGATAGTACTGTTAGAAACAGAAGTACATTTGTAGAGATACAAAAAAACATTTATATCAAGGTTCACATCACTAACAAGCATGGGAAATTATTTATGGAATATTGAAATCACATATCTTACACAAAGTTGGAACATTCAGAGAACATAACTGCATTTTATGTATTCCTCTACTTTAAATATCTTTACCTGAAATCTAAAGACACTAACAATCGTGTAAATATAGAATAATATTTCAGTGAAGAAAAAATCTTGTATAATTACACTGCACAACAATTTTTTTGAAAAGTTTTGCTTCCTGAAAAGGTTTTGCTGATTGTGACAGGTACCTGGTGGGTATGCACAAATATACTGTTGGTTTTGCTTCATCACGTAGGAACTCTGAGAAATAGACAGTTAACTGTTACAGGCAATAACATATTTAATTGCATTTATGTTTCTAATACGCTGTTAAATTCAACATAATTAAAAGTGTTTTGCTCCTGATTTTCGTTTTTATTCAATGTCCGGTGCATCACGTTGCAGTGTCCAACAGTAGTCAGCAAGCATTGATGGAATCCAGTTGCCTTGATATAGTTTTTCCATTGTAGCAAAACTGAAGATATCGATAAAACGGTACGTGATGGGCAAATATAGATGTGATTTTCATGATCAGCAGCCAAACATCTATAAGGAACACCCAACAGTGTTCAGGAAGCAAAAACTTTGTTGTGCAGTGTTATAGAATTAAAACTGGATTAAATGATAAAGCCATCTTTAAACAGGTCATAAAAACATCATTACTTTAGTCTTGGTATCCATCTGCTAGAAGTCTTCGTTCAAAGTTATCCCTAATAATCAACTAACAGCCAAGAGTGCTAGCTGGCAATTTGTGGGTAAATCTTGTCTCACCAAACATTTCATTCAAAGCTCAATAAAAAACCTTTCTACACTCAGAATATGAAACAAATTAAACACATAGACTTGAAATTTACACCTAAAGAATAGAGGTCTTCCCTTTAAACCAGTACGGGTTTTCACTGGGTTTACTTTAACATGATTCAATTTCAAGTTAAAACGTTGATAAGGAAAAACAGATTTTAAGATTGGGAGTTGAACTTGAAACTAGATAGAGTATGTTCACACAAAATATTGTCATGTCATTATATAACATTGTAACTGAAACTTAAATAAATCTAAGGTAAGATATCTTATATTTTGTCAGTGTATGTATATTATTATGTAACACTAATTACACGTACAGTTAAAAACCTTTATAAGTGAACACCAAGTAAACCATCGTGTTATCAGATAGTTTGGTGATAGAGAATTAGCCCCTTTAGCTAGAAAATCTGGGTCAAAGTTCAAGTCCCAGTGTCAATTTTTACTTTAATGCCAAAAATTATTCAACCATTTGTTGTTTTTATCATTGACAAAATTACACAAACACACTAACAGATCTAAACTTAAATCACAAGAAATTTGTTTTTACCTCTCCCAACAGCTCTCCATGTACCTTAGACACCCCATAAATAGTTCTTGGTCTCTGTACACACAAGTCGGGGGTTGGATTTCGAGGGGAATCTGGGCCAAACGCACCTATGGTACTTGGTACGAAGATACGCAGTCTGTACTGTTTAGCTAATTCCATAACATTGTGCAAGCCTTCAATGTTCACACGCATGGCCAGCGGGACATTGTGCTCACCAATTGCACTAAGCAGAGCACTAAAGTGTATCAACCAATCAATCTGATGGGTGACAATAATCTCCTGGAGGTTCTTAAAATCCAGGATATCAGCATAAATGTAGGGGCCTGAGAGAAGGTTGAAATAAAGTTATCCTACTTTATATTAAAATGTGTAGCTACAAAAATTACATTCAACCAGATTTATAGTTACTATAAAAAAATGATAACTTAATTTCTAATGGTAAATTAACAATTGTATTATTTTTTACTTTTATTTTGAAGTCAACAGTACCTTGTTACTTTATTTTTATTTCTTCCAAAGTTATAAAACATCTTCACAAATTAACAATGTTACAGGGGTTTTATCACAGTAAAAGAATGATTGGTACAAGTGACACATTCCTGCAGATGGGATTCTTGTAACATGTTTAACACCCAGAGGTTAGAATTAGTAGATGTTATCATGACCAGATGTTAATTTCTGAGAACTATTAAGTTATAGAAAAGTTTCAAGCACTCTTGTGTCAAAAGCTAAACCTGTAGATTTTCTATAGTTGTTGTATTTTGACTTGAACCTTACACATCTAAAACTTCTTGACAGCCAGTCACAAACTGAAGAGAGGGAATTATGTGGCTAAAGATAAACATTGTCTGATTTTCAAACCTATGTTATCAATTGATAACAAAACCACAACTGGCTATCTATCATTTCAACTGTGGGGAGTCAAACCCCATATTTTATCCTTGTAATTCCTGAGACCTATTGTTATCCAGCTGAGGGACCAACTGGTGACACCAATTAAAATTAAAACCATATTCTGTGAAACATAAATATACAAGTATAATTAAAGAAAAAAGATGTCAATATAGTGGCCACTACTACCAAGAAAGTTCTTTGTAAAGATTGTAGTCACTAGAAACTCACCACTTTCTACGATTTGTTTTGGAGCCTTAATGATGTCAGACATTATAACGTTGTCTCGGCCATACTTGTTTCTAAGATGAAAGTAAAATATTAAAAAACATCGGCAAGTATCGAACTATAGAAACTCGGTGAAACTAAACTGAACAGAAACTCATTAGTATTTGTTTTACAGATTTTACAAAGGGAACAAAAATGTGTTTATAAACAGGTATGATGTTGTGGTCATGAATGGAGTAATGAAGTAAACAGAGTTAACAATAAATAATTAAGTATACGTAATCTGGATTAGAACATCTTTAAAACAGATTTCTTAAGGCAAAAAGTCACACAACATCCTTCAACGTGACGACTTTCTCAAAGAAACAGACAGAAGAAAAATGTACAACCACTTGTTATATCACAATGAGATTCTCTGACAAACTTCAAAACTTCATGCAACGGTAATTGTGGATTTATAAAATCTGATAATTAATGGACATACAAGATGTAAGTACAACTGACACTTACTAGCTACTTACCTCCACATTAACTAATTAACAAAAATTGTTTTGTGGTAAATCTTCAAAAGTGTATATGCTTAAGACAATGAACTGGTCTCAAACCTAATACAAAAGATTCTATTGTCAACAGTTACATTGCAAACCTTCACAGTTTGTTCGATAAACAGTCATTAGTAAAGACTCTCGAACCATAAGTCTAAAGGAATATAACGTATTCATACCTTAAAATCTTTGCCAGCCCTGTTCCAAGCTGTCCTAAACTCCCTATGAAAGAAACAAGTTCACAGTCATACATACACAAAAACTGACATGTTTACAGTTAAACAATGATCCCAAAACAAAACTGTTTTTAAATATATAATAAATGAACTATTTTATTATTAAATTGTTTATCTGAAACTTATAAATGGTACACTTTTGAATTTTCCAATGACAGTTCTCTGTCAGGACATCATATGACCACAGTAATGAAATGGTTGAAAACTAGACACTTTTTAAAACACTTCAACTATGTTTTGTTTTAAACATATATGATCTTTAACAAATTGTTTTATTGTACAATAAGTTGTCAGTAAAATACAAAGGAAGCAACAACCAGGTTGGCTGCTTCATATCAACAGAACAAAGGCATATTGTATCCAAGAGAAAATAAAAATGGGCTGTAACATTTTAAAAACTGTGGTGTTACAACAACATAAATTGATAATTTGAACTTATTTTCTTTAACATATTTTTACAGATATTTGATCACACATTTTACAAGAAACAAATTACATTTATTATAAATATAACTATCATATGATTTGTTTCTGTATATTATCCTACATTATAGTTAATGAAATCCATTGAACTGTACTCTTTGTTTATGAATTTCATTTTTGAGACCCTCTATAAATATACTCCAGACTTATAGTGTAGTGATCTCACTCTGAATTCATTATAAACTTCATAAATTAACTGGTTAGTTATTTTAAAAATAAAACACTCCACATGAAGAAGTGAACAGTATTCTAAATAAGGCACCTAATATCTCTGGCTCACCATAAATTATTAATTAAAATATGATAAACCAGTTACTACTAGATTTGTCATGTTTTTGTTACTTGTGTTATTAAAGAAAAACCTGCATTGTATGTTGTCTTCCTGAGGAAAGAAACCAGTGTTCAATCATTTAATTACACTGCACAACAATTTTGTTGAACAGTTTTACTTCCTGAAAAGTTTTTGCTGATTGCAACAGGTACCTGGTGGGTATGCACGAATATAGTTTTGGTTTTGTTTCATCACTTAGGAACTCTGAGAAATAGACAGTTAACTGTTTACAGGCAATAACGTATTTAATTGCGTTTATGTTTCTAATACGCTATTAAGTTCAACATAATTAAGTGTTTTGCTCCTGATTTTCGTTTGTATTCAATGTCCGGTGCATCACGTTGCAGTGTCCAACAGTAGTCAACAAGCATTGACGGATTCCAGTTGCCCTGATATCGTTTTTCCATTGTAGCAATGTCCTAATAAAACTTTTCATCGTGTTTGTCACTGACAGCACCGAGATGTGCGGGTAAGAAGTCCAAGTGTGAGTGGAGGAAATGAATCTTGAGTGACATGTTGCACTTCATTGTTTTGTATGCTCTAAGAAGTTTGTCTACAGCTGAATGTAATGTGGGGCTCTGTAATTGCCAAGAAAATTGTCAACAACATCTTTGAAGGCTTTCCAGGCAATCTTTTCTGGCTCAACTAACCACTTGTCACTCATAACATGTCTGATCTGAGGGCCAACAAAAATGCCCTCTTTGATCTTGGCCTCGGTTATTCTTGGGAACATCTGTCTTAAATAACGAAAACCTTCACCTTCTTTGTTCATTGCTTTCACAAAATTCTTCATAAGTCCTGATTTTATGTGAAGAGGAGGCAAAAAAAAAACTTTGCCGGGTTGACAAGCGGTTCATGAGCCACATTTTTCTATCCTGAATCTAACTTTTTACAGAGTGGCCAGCTCTGTCTAGAATAATGTGACTCTTTGGCACGACTGTTCCATTCACAGATGAAACAACAGTACTTTGTATAGCCGAGCAATGACTTCCAGATCTCCACAGATATTCCAGTTGTACTTGCTGTACTGGATTCGCTTCAGCAACATTTCCATGTTCTCATAGGTGTGCTTCATAGCCAACAGGTATTGAAGAGTGAATGTTGTCATTGGGTAACAGAACAGCTTTGAGGCTTAACATTGATAAATCAATAAAGAGATGCCACTCTTGCAAGTCATGGTCACAACCCAAAGCAGAGAACAATCCTTCAATGTCAACACAGAAACAGAGACTGTCAACTTGTACAAAGAATTTGGTTATATCATCTTGGCGGCTTTGATAAACAGAAATTTTCATACCTGGTGACAGCAAACACCATTCCTGCAGTCTCGAACCCAGCAATTTGGCTTTTTACAGACCCAAATTTCTGACTAGATTGTTTAATTCTGTCTGTGTTATGAGATGTGGATTGCCTGAGGAGCATGATTCAAAATCCAGATCAATGTTACTGCCAGTTCCCTCCATTGCAGTTTCTTCATCTGGTTCATCTAAGGTCCATTCCTCTGGTGGTTCCGGAATTTGAAGACTGTCGTCATGTGGCACGGGTCTCATTGCTGAAGGCAGATTAAGGTATTCAATTGACTTCTTATTTTTGGCAGAGAAACCAGATACATTAGTCAAACAGAAGTAACAGCCCGTCACATGGTCTTTCTGTTCTAGCCATATCATCGGGACAGCAAACGGCATTGTCTTTCAAGTGTCTCTGAGCCAAGCTTTCAAACAGATAGCACATGTCACACGACAAATATGAAGCACCCATTCTTGGTCTTCATCATCAATTTTACAACCAAAGTACAGATGATATACTTTCTTCACAAGAGCAGTCATTGAGCATCTCTGATGAACAAGCGTATACTCACTACAAATATAGCAGAATGTATCATGGCTGTTACAACATTGACAAGACATTCTGACTGACACCAATCGTCCTGTAAAACATCCATAACATCTAACTTACTTGTTACAGTGCTACTGGGGCAATGCTATATTCTGAAACAATACGTACACACTATAAGGTCTATATTAATCCAATGAGCAGCATCTGTGTATGCAAGCCACTTTTATAGCCTGCTGAGACAGTGTCAAGCTGGGTACGGCCTGCACAGGCATGTCCGGGCTGCATACTTCCACAGAACATCTTCCAACCTGGCTTGATTTCATACCTGGACATGCTCAGACTGCACAAAACATTGTTCATAGGTCTCTTACAAAAATGAAAATTTTTTGGACACAAATATAAGAAAAAACATGACAAAACTAAATATTTCGATGAAATGGTACGTGAGGGGCAAATTATGATGCGATTTTCGTGATCAGCAGGCGAAAATCTACAAGAAACACCTAACAGTGTTCAAGAAGCAAAAACTTTGTTGTGCAGTGTTATCTTAGTGCATGTCAAACTGAATTCACCAATTCATTACGTGTGGTTTTGCTGTAATATTTCATATCACCTACACTGTATGGCTAATTTGTGCTTCCACACCCAAAACACAGGTGAAGTGAATGTTCCTTGGAGTCACTGCTAACCTTCTGTACCTGTCCCTGTTAACATTTGTTTTAATGTGCAATTTTCCTTTTTGGTTACTTAAAAAGAGAGAGATAGAACTTAAAGTTAGCCCTACAATACACACTTTCTCAACCTCTAAGAAAGTTTCGGTACAATTTTTTTCAGAAACAAAGAATCTGTCAGATACCAACTTTAGATAAATGAAAATGTAGTTTTCCTGCTGTTTTTATTATTTAGAAAACCAGTTTTTGCTTTGATGTTCATAATTCATGTATATAAAAGCAACAAAGTATCAGTGAAAAATAATTATTACTGAAAACAGTTTAAATCAATCTTGTTCAAAACTAAAGTAACCTATAAACTTGCACTGATCTTATTAAATCAGTGGAAACAGGGAAGAGAAAGCATGTACATCTGAAGCATTATCTCCATTAGTTTCCTTTATTTGTAACCTGAAAATTAGGAGAGGTGTTAAAAAAAGCTTTTAACTAGTTTAGTCACTTTACTGGACATGCACCCATGACTTTAAGACAATAATAAATGAACCACTAAGTAGTTCAGTCACTTTACTGGACATGTACCTATGGCTTTAAGACAATAATAAATGAACCACTAAGTAGTTTAGTCACTTTACTGGACATGCACCCATGGCTTTAAGACAATAATAAATGAACCACTAACTAGTTCAGTCACTTTACTGGACATGCACCCATGGCTTTCAGACAATAATAAATGAACCACTAAGTAGTTCAGTCACTTTACTGGACATGCACCCATGGCTTTAAGACAATAATAAATGAACCACTAAGTAGTTCAGTCACTTTACTGGACATGCACCCATGGCTTTCAGACAATAATAAATGAACCACTAAGTAGTTCAGTCACTTTACTGGACATGCACCCATGGCTTTCAGACAATAATAAATGAACCACTAAGTAGTTTAGTCACTTTACTGGACATGCACCCATGGCTTTCAGACAATAATAAATGAACCACTAAGTAGTTCAGTCACTTTACTGGACATGCACCCATGGCTTTAAGACAATAATAAATGAACCACTAAGTAGTTCAGTCACTTTACTGGACATGCACCCATGGCTTTAAGACAATAATAAATGAACCACTAAGTAGTTCAGTCACTTTACTGGACATGCACCCATGGCTTTAAGACAATAATAAATGAACCACTAAGTAGTTCAGTCACTTTACTGGACATGCACCCATGGCTTTAAGACAATAATAAATGAACCACTAAGTAGTTCAGTCATTTTACTGGACATGCACCCATGGCTTTAAGACAATAATAAATGAACCACTATATATCTGACTGAATGTTAAGTCTTGTATCGTTACATTAACTGTTTGCAATACGTTGAAAATTGTGTGAATTTACTGTCATAAGAATTAGTAAACAACTCTGTTGGTGGTTTAAGGACAAAATAATTATTGTTAACCACATTTGATTGTCGGTTAATTGCTGACACGCTTCGCCTATTGATTTGTTCTCCTTGGATCTGTACGAGTTCCAAAAACGGTTTCAACAACAACAAAAATTATAGATGTATGAAAAACATGAAAATCACTAATTCAACAATATAATAAAAATCCACACTTCTAGATAAAACAAATTTCCATTTATTGTTTTGGAACTGGATATACGATACATCAAATGTATACTACATACTGGTTAAGCTGTGAAAACTACGAAGGCTTGCCAATCACTCTGAAACAGAACAGACTTCATCGACTATCTACTCTGGAGAAACACTGTTCACAAAAAATCAATGAGAGAATTTTGATGCTGATTAAACACAAAACCTCAATATATTACAAGCACACAAGGTCTCTGAAGTTTTAAAATTAGAAAATATTAAATGGAAGACTTAGGACCAGAGGAGTAAAACCTATTTTGGCCATTGTGTACAGAATACTTCAGTCTTAAAGTGGCATCGATACTGATGTGGCAAAGATGAGATGGACACAGTACATTTTTTTCTATTAAAATATAAAACATCATGGTTATTACCTTGTACTGTGATAAGTTTACTGTTTTTGTTCCGTAAAATGTTGTACTAAATTTACATCAAAACCTAACTTAAAACAAGTAAAGATTCAAATCTGTTGATATACCAAGATATCGCTTCCATTATTCTCAACTAATCGTTTCTGTGAGCTAGTTTTCAATGTGCTGGAAGACAAAATAACACTGAAGAAACCACAGTGGTCACTTATGTTTTCTAACAGCGACAAACACTCATGATATCAGACCAGTAAGAGCCAATCTCACTTCACCAGTTATTAAGCCTCTCAGTTAAATGTCATAATTTCCCTAAAAGTGTTATTACCATATTACTATTAATCATAACTGTTGGAAGTAGTAACATTGATGGACTCCACAGTTGAGTAACAGGTGAAAAACACAGTTGAAAATGTAGAAATGTTAAGAAATCTAAGACACAAGTAATAAAATACATTTTTCAAACCTGTTATCAATACCCGAGGAGTATCCCCTTCTTCTATAACAACGGGGTCTGTTGTCATCCCGTTGAAGAACCGTACACCAACCATTCTGGGGAAGAAACGTGCTTTCGTTACAGACTTCCATGTCCAAATGTTTTCTCTCAAATGTCTGGACATTTTCATACTAATCCTCGATCCGTAAAAAGACTGAGACAGATTATGGCAGACAACAGACATAGTTGGTTTCACAATGTTTCCTTCAGCTATTAAAGACAATAAAAACACAGCACACATTGAGCTAGGTACGAGAAAAAAAACAAAGTGTGATTTACATGTTGAATTTGACAATTGTTAACACAAAAAAATAATAAAAGAAGGGCTTTGGGACATAATTCTTCTAACCTGGTTTACTCAAGTTAACTTTTCTTACACCATTATAGTTCATACTTGGACACAGGCATAAACAAGTGCAAGTGTTACTACAATGTTAATTAGAATATTTAATGAATATACTCGTTTTTTTTGTCATTCCTAATTTAGTTTTATATCCATTATTTTATTCTACATTCTTGTCTGTATATAGATTTAGGGCTACCATAAGTCTCCTGAGCTAACCAAACAAAAACATTTTTGGCTGCAAATATCAGTAACAGGAAGGGTACCAAACATGAAATTATATAATCTTTGTAAGTAATATAATGTTATCATTATATTTAATTACTACATTATTATATTTAGTTCTGGCCCACATACAAGTCCTGCTTCAAATTTGATCAGAAACTAATTACAAAACTTAGTGTTAACATACTTAAAACAATTTTAAAATAATTTAAATAAGGAACAGTACATATTTTATTATCACACAAAGTATTTCATGAAACAGAAAATAATGAACAATTTGATAAACCTGCCACAATATGCATCTTAAAATACACGAGTGAAGTGGAACCCAAGTCAAAACTAATATTCAATGTTATCATATCATTATATATATATATATATATATATATACACACATCTAACAAAATTAATTAGATTAGCAACAGTATTATCAAACTGAGGATTTAGCTTGTTAATTACAGTTCATACTAACTACTTTGAAAAACATTTCGTATTTTTAATTTAATAAGTTAACAAATTGTTTCATTAACAATTAAACACATTAAAATATATTTACAACTGGGATAAACCTAAAGTTAGTTATAGAACATGTAAAAATAAAAAGACCAATTAAGTGGGTCATTGTTAAGAAGTTAACTTCATTCCATATGGAAGCCAAAACATAATCTGAACTTTATTTTTGTGCATACAGACAAGACACAGAATAATTAACGAGTTTTACTTCTTTTTTTAATAAGGTATTAAAATATATTCCAAAAGTTACACCCTGGGGGGTTTTGATCTTGAACTACAACTTAGAATTACTAAATACCGTAAGTAGTACACGTGTATACCTGATATAGGTCAAGTGAGCTAACAGGCTTAAAGTTAAGAATGAAAACGTACGCTACGTTGCACGGGTGAGTTTGCTAAAATTACAATATCCGGAAAGTTTTCGTTTGCTGAAGAAGGCTTACACGTTACAACTTACAGTAATACTATTTGATTAATAAGTTAAAAAGTACTGGTCTTGTTTTTATTTTACTTTTAATGTCAGTAAACTTCCACATCCCTAAAGCTAATATCTCACACAACACATTCATGAAAATATATATATATATATATATATATATATATATATATAAATCTTCAACAAATTTCTTTATCAACCTACCTCTTCCAGTGCGTACTCGCTAGTTAGAATGAATCTCCGACTACTTGAAATCTTATCGCAAATTGCATCATACAGCGCTCGCTACACGTGTAATTTGCCTCCCAAAACTAGCGAATCAGGACAAGAGTAGCTGGAGGTGTGGTGGAGTTTTACTTGCTACCACTAGGAAAAATAAAAGATATACGTTCAATTTTTCAGTATATATGTACATAAACAATAAATTAAAACAGCAATTAGAAATAAAACTATCTACTTAAAACTTCCGTGAGTTTTTATTTGAACAGTGGTAGTAAGATGTATTCATGATGATTGCTTAATGTTTAACGTACATTTACTAATTCAAACTCAAAAAAAAAAAAAAAATTCTCACATTTCATCGGTTATTTATTAACTTTTGCATAATTCATGTTGAATACTACATTGGATGTAAGATGAAACAAAAAATCAAATAGTTACGTGACTAATTACTTGGTCAAACTTTTCATGTCGTTTAACCAAGAAACGTTGGTGTTAACCATTTGTTTGCAGTTTGAAATACAATAACAATTTAGCTGCGCTTGTTTATTGCACACGATACAACTAAAGTGTTATTAAACCACTTCATAAATTATTTAGTTTATCAAAAGCTACAAAGGCTTATCAGTTTGACCGTCCATATAACACTTTTTTCTAAACATAAATAGACAGACATGGCCAAGTTACTATTAATAACCACTAGGGAGAGAAAAAAACCTTTCTTACAAAGGTAAAATGTAAAAGCGTAATCTAGAAATCACGACACGTAATAACACAAAATTACTAAAGAACATAAACTACTGTGGTTTTATTCAGCTAAAAATAGTTTTTAACGTATTCCTTAATACATAGACTGACATTTAAAATTACATACATAAAATTATAAGACACATAACAATGTAAAATACCACAAGATGGCGCTGCTTAACTGTTATTAGTTTGTTTTGTGATATAGCACAAAGATGCGATAGTTATCAGTCGATGACTCAAATAATCTTCAGAAGAATTAGGTTTGGTGTTGAAATTCGCGCAATGCTACACAAGGGCTATCTGCATTACCGATCCTAATTTAGCAGTGTAACACTAGAGGGAAAGCAGCTAGTCATCACCATCCACCATTAGCTCTTGGATTACTCTTTTATCAATGAATAATGGGATTTACTGTAACATTATAACTCCTCCACAACTAGAAGGGGCGAGCATGTTTGGTGAGATGGGGACTCCAACCTGCGATCCTCACACTGCGAATAGAGTGCCTTAACCATAGGGCTATTCTGGACTCTATGAGAAAAAAGACAGTTGCTCTGGAAAACTTCATGAATCATCATTTATGCGAATAATATATTGCAATTAATAACATATTAATACATTAACGCCTACAATTTAAAGTAGAAGAAAGAGAAGAGATATTTTGTGATATCAATATCCTCTCACCAGTTCCGAAATCCAGATTTCTAACAGAGAGGGTCGACATGATCTGAAGGTTAGAGTGTTTAATTCACAATCTGTGGGTACGAGACCAAAACCTGTCGTCGAACATGCTCGCCTTTTCTGTTGCAGGGGCGTTATAACTTGGCGGTCAATCCCTTTATTTCTTTGTAAAGAGCAGATCCAAGTATTCACAGTGCGTGATGTTGATTAGTTGCCTTCTTTACAGCCCCCCAGTGGCACAGTGTTATGTCTGCAGGACTTGTATTTTTATAAATCGGGTTTTGATATTCGTGGTGGGCAAACCATAGATAGCCCTTTGTGTAGCTTTGTGCCTAACTACAAACTACAGCCTTCCCTTTAACTTAGCACTATAAAATTAAGGACAAGTTAGCGATTTAAAAAAAAATGCAACTGCGTGTAAGGGAAACAACTTTTCATATTCTAAGATAATCTTTCATTGAACACGAATTTACGTAACTTCTGTCCAATGACGTTTAGATAATAATAAAATACATTATTAAAGGAAGGCTAAATATATTATTTGTATATGACTTAATAATTATTACTGATAATTCCAATTCAGTTGTTTAATCATGTACACACCATAACACATGTCAATGAGAATTGATGATATAAATAGTGCCTACTATATGTGTTGTATTCCAGCAGACTTGATAAGTCCTAGTATCGAGGCGAAAAGCCTCGTCGGCACTAGATATGGCAGATGTAATGTGGTTGACATTCTTTAATATATTCTTCTTTCTTTTAACTCATAAAGTCTTGCCCCGCCAGTAGCACAGTGGTGTGTGTACGGACATTTACCACTAACGGGGTTTCGAGACTCGTGGTGAGCAGAGCTTTGTATTCAAAAAACAAGCAACATCATCACAGGTTCTTAAATTAAGATAATTGTAATAAGGCGTTCCTTACGTAGTGCTGCGTTATTCGACTTATTTTCAAGTTTAAAATTTTTGTTTTGTTCTGCTCATTTGCTTTTGAAACTTGATCAAAAATGGTTCTCATGATTATTGGAAACAAACACTGTCATTTCGCTAGAAACGCCGTTTCGAAACTCTGGCACAGCCCAGGTAATCCGTTTTGCAGCTTTGTATCTAACTATAAACAAACAAAAAATGATATAACTTTTTGTGATAAGGATTGTTTTTAACTAAAGCATTCTGTCATGATATAAAAAAAACATAACAAGAGAGTTAGATTCAATTCTTTTAAAGTATTAGGTTGAGGAATAATTCGTGAGCGTTTTTAAATAATTTCATTCAAGCATTACATGCAAGACTATACAATACTTCAATGCATGAACACATTGAAGACATATGAAAATCAAACACACCATCTATTAGAGCAAAAAATTATCTACCAAATGACATGAAATATTTTGCGAAAGCGTTTCATTTATGAATATATTTTTTTAACTTGAAAAAACGCTCACGAATTATTCCTCAACCCAATAAATATTACGATAAATTTAGTTACGTAATGCGATTAAAGTCGTATATTTTTTTTAACTTATTCATGTAGAGATTATAAAATGTTACCGGAAATTTATTATTGTCGAGATTATAAAACGTTACGTGAAATTTATTGATGTCTATTAAATATAGAGATCAGACAATTTAGTAAAAAAGATATAAATAGCATAAGACGAGCGAGAAAAAAAGACAGAGCAGACAAGATACAAAGTGACGTAAAAGAGACATTCGGACAGCGAAAGAAGGCGTAATGATTGATCCGTATTATATTAGAGTGAAACTAACGGTGTTAAAATACATAACAAGAAGAGTTTATTTTGTCAAAGAATGTTCTAAATTAATTGAACCTGTGTTGACTTTAACAAACGGTAGGCGGTCGTTTTGAAGTTAAGAAAAGCAAACGTTTGTTAGAAGTAGGCCTAAATAAGAAAAATTAGTGCAGACGATGTTAAAAGTGTAGGATACAGCAAGGGCGTAGATTTTTTACACCCGATGGGGTGATGATTTTTGCAACCACTTATGTGGACTGGAACTGTTCAATTTGCAAATTGGTAATCTCTGATTACGTGAACCTGTAAACTGTAAACATGCAATCACAGAGTGACCTTGTTGCCAGGATACTTGGACGTATACTTAGGCCTACTGACTCATACGAACTATCGCTTAGAGCCTTAGATCGAAAAGCTTGGAAGCACGCCTGTATTAAAGATGTACATTTCGGCTACTGAAAAAGCCTACATCTAGGTCTAATTATGTAATTCGATTAGTAAGAACACGAGAATCACAAGAACAAACACACAGTTTGTAGGCCTGTGATGGAATAAAACAATTCAACAGACCAAACTGTAGGGGGGATGAGTGTATGCACTATACCCCCACCTAAAATGAAGAGGGGGATGTATACCCTCCATCTCCCCAAGGATCTACGCCCCTGGGATACAGCCATAGTAAATTGAAAAAAGTAAGTGAACTATGCTCATATAGTTTAGCGACAATAACAAAAAAATTAAGCTTGTCAACTGAAATTCTAAAATAATTTAATAGGCCTAAGTAGACTTTTAACAAAAGATAGGACTATATAGTGTTTATGATATGTTTATGATAATCTATAATGCAAAAAAAAAATTGTTGTACATACGTTTAACTAGTTTCGAATATATGTATTACTTTTAAAACAAGTGAAGTCTATTTTCGGTCCCGGGTTTTAGGTCGTTAAAGACCTGGGAGGGTCAGGTACATTTTCGACCTCTTCCTCCTACAAGTGAAATGGGTGTTCGTTTATTTTTCAATTTATCGCCAACAAGTCACAGACACCTACTGTAGAATAATCCGTAGCTTAACAACGACAAGTAAATGTTTTAATTTAGTATATATACAATATAAAAATTATGTTTCTCTGACACATTTAGAAAAGTAACCGATGTTCAAGAATAGATAAAAAGTTGAAATGAAACCTTCTGAGAATGTGTCTTCGAAATAAAATGGCGGTAACCTATTAAAGGTTATCCTAGCTTAGATCAGTATCTACTTTTATAAAGGGAAATTCAAAATAATAACATTTCGTGTCACGCACCCTGTACTAGTAGTTAACGTGCTTTAAAGAGTGTCTATATTAATTTTCTGAAAATAACTTCTAATTTATGTAAATTTTTATTGATCGTTTCGCAATGACTAGGAATTTAACGAGACTTAACGACGCACGAGGCTCGTGAACCATTCTCTTTTAATCACAACCTCTACACGCTAAAGAAACTGAATATCTTAAAAGCACTTGATGTAGAGATGGAAGAAAGTGATAAAGTATACATTACGCGAGTAGCTGTCAAGGTAAATATGTTTGTAGTTTTATGGACAGGAAGGTGGCGAGTACAGTGGACTTCCTATCTGTCATTACAGTGTATGAATTTCTTATTTTGCGTTAAATTGGTTATACCCCAAAAGACGTATATATATGTAAGTATATGTATTTATTTACTGGAAATGCAATAAAAGAATGTATCATTTCTTCTCACTGAGTGGAAAATCAATAAATAGAAATATCCCTTAGGGTTCTGCTAAACATTCTGCAAACTAAAGCATTAGAAGGTTGTTATTTACCTACAGCTATCAACGCTAGGTGTCTCTGTTATCAATTAACAGTTCAATAAGTAACTGCCTGGTATTAATTTTGTCGTCTTTGGTCTTTTCGGTTGCTGGGAGACACAAGATCCATGGTGACAGCCGTCGTAGACTGTTCACTTTAGTGTTCTGTTTCTCATCAACAGCGTCTCTCGTATCTCGTGAAGAATCTCCTTTCGAACAGAATTCCTTAATCAATGCTGAATGTTAGGCTGAAATATCGGACATTCTAGGATTCTTCTGGTGTGACTTGATGAAGTTCTCTCAGCAAACAAGACAAAAAAGTTGAATCTTTATGAATGATAAACTGACTTTTAAAAATACATCTCTGTTTCTGACTTAGGTAATGTTTAGAAAACTGATAACACACTTGAAGTTTTGCACAACTCCTAACTACCACATTTTTGTTTTATAATAAAATACAAACTGGCCGTTGTTAGAAACCACTCTAAACACAACAGATATTTAACTTTCTAAAAGTGGCTCAGTAGTAACTTTATAGACTTACATGCTTAAATACAGGGTTTGATTCTCGCAGAAGCCAGATCGCAGATAGTTCATTGTATAGCTTTGTGGGAAAATAACAACAGTAACACTATCTTTCCAAGAATGTTTCGAAACCCTAACCTTCCGAAACCAAACCCTAACCTTTCGAAACCAAACAAAACCCTCTCTTTATATGGTTTGTGCACTTCCAAACATTCCCACAGAACATTTGTTAAAACGTTTTGTTTTCACATTTTAACAGCGTTTTACTGAAGTGGAATCCATTAAATTAGATAGATACCACTGACAAACATATGAATTAGAAGCCCAGATAACCGGAAGTTAGGCTTAAGACATTGACGCATTTTTGAACACGACTCTCATCCTTCGTTAGAGAACGTGTCTTGCAAATACGTAACCACCGTGGTGGCGATATGTTTATAATGAAAAAAAAAGACAATGTTGTATATAACAACACAGACTCGTCCATCATTGATTCGTCTCATTTTGAAGATTATTGACGTAAGACATCTTTAATTTGGCAAGATGCCAGCAAGGTACACACAGGTGGCGTTAACCTTTCAGTTTTGTCGGTTTTGTGACGTTTGGGCGAGAAAAGGTTTTGATCAAGACGTCAAGAAACTAACTGATGAACATGCTTTGATGGCAATCTTCGGGTCTCGACAACTCGTTAGTATGACCCGTGAAGAATAACGTAGCGTGTTTTTCTTCCTTATTTGTTGCTACCAAGTGATCTTGAGACAGCCAATTACACACGTTTTACGTTTATCAAATGTATTAAAGACAATCTGGACACTATACCTAGATCCAAGTGTTCATAGTTCTTTGTAGGTAAGTTTATGAGAAACATCAACAACTGCTGGGTATGATAATTACGTACGTCATTAGAAGGATTGTGAAATACGTTTTATACACCAAATTCATTAAAACTTACCAATGAATTATAATACAACAAATGTAAACAAAAACATTTTATTGTAATTAGCTCCATTAATCACTCCAGAAACCCCCATGTAGGTTTTGAGGAACTTAAACATTTTTTAAAGCCATGTGGTGTAACAATGGAAGCAAAATCTTACTAAATACCATGTAGTATGTGGATCCTGCCGGTAGGGGCGGTGTAAAAAATTAGATATTTTGAAGGTCAACCATCACCATTCCAGGTATATGTAAATGTATCTGAATGCTTAGTTACATGCTCAGGTGTATATATCACTGTTACTCAATCCTTGAGAATATATATATATATATATATATATATATAATTTCGCGCAAAGCTACATGAGGGCTATCTGCTCTAGCCGTCCCTACAGTGTAAAACCAGAGGGAAGGCAGCTATTCATCACCACTCACCTCCAACTCTTGGGCTACTCTTTTACCAACGAATATTGCGATTGACCGTCACATTATAACGCCCTCACATCTGAAAGGGCGAGCATGTTTGGTGTGAAGGGGATTCGAACCCGCGACTTTCAGATTACGAGTCGAGTGCCTTAACCACCTGGCCATGCCAAGCCTAATGTAGCTATATATGTATATTGTCGTTTTTTATCCTGTTTAGGTATATATATATATATATATATTTTGGTGAGCAGAGCACAGATAATCCATTGTATAGTTTTGTGCTTAATTTCAAACAAACAAACAAATTGGTGTTATATGTTGTAAATAACGTCCTTGACTTACAAATCAAACCCCACACATAATTTCTATGAAACTATATTTTACCTTGAAATGCGAGAGCAAAACTTTGTTTGTATGTGACAAACAGTAAATGGATCTTTTACAGTTGTCTCTCTTCTTTTACTACAGTTGATGTTTCATTTATTGGCGCGGCTTCTTTCACGTGATGTGTTCACGGACGTGAACATTCCTCGAGTTCTAAAGTTGAAACATCCAACAACTAACAGGAAGAATGATACACGTTAAGTCCAATTTATCGAATCAAAGGTTCTTGGTTTGTTAAGCAGAATACACTACCTGGTCAAGATAATCCTGTGTGATAAGTACACTACTATTCTGTAGCACAACTTACTGCCAAACCTTATCTTAACATATGGTAAAAATATCGTTTTCATGTAAAACCTGTAGGGGGCACCACTGATGTTTCCTTAAGGATATGAAAATAATTCTTTTCCATCACGATATATGGCTGCCCAAATATATAACGCACCGTCTTCTGGGTGTTCCCTGTGGGATCTTTCTATCTTCTCTCATCTATTCTCCTGGCAAACGGCGAACAAGGATCCTACCATCAGCTTTAACAAACCAGAAGCTGACTCATCTGACAAGGTGGCATGTTACCAGTGTCCTAACTGTAAGTTGGCATGCTGTCCTGTCCAAGAAATACAATGACAGAGGTGATTTCTAGATAATATCAGTTTGCCCTTCTTACAAAATAACCTCGCTTGTTCAGTCTCTTCTTCACTGTTCTTCTGGACACCTTAGAATTAACGTGTTCGGGCCATTCCTGTTCTAAGGTGTTGCAAGACTTCTTTCAACCTTGACTTGTTAACCCGATCCAAACATGGCCATCTGATCATTTTGGACATCGTCGTCCACCAGTAAACTTTCCTGGAACAACGTTTATTGTAGTCCGATGATGTTTCAGAATATTGGATAAAGTACACTAACGCACCCTACTCTTCTGTTAGTATCCGTTTGTTTCGTACCATTTCTGGACAGTCTAATAATTTGACGTCCTATACCTTCTGGCACGTGACGAGATATGCTCTATACCAGGTACAAAAAAAGTATCTGAACAAAGCGTTTGTTTGTTACGATAAAAATTATACCAAGATCACATCCTATTATACAAAATAGGATTGTTTGTCTGTTTTAACAAACAAATGTTTAAAACAACGTATGCAGACCAGAATAACTGGAACATGTTTTTCCAACCATAAGCTACCTTCTGTTACTACTCAGACGTTTACTCTATAACTACGTAATGTAGACAATAACATCGGTATAGAACAATATGTAAACATGTTGGCCACGGCTGAAGGTAATATACATGGAAACAAAAGTATTTAATACTTTAATTAATATAGAGAAATGAGCAGCTTTCTTGACTAGCCAGATTACTTGTGTTTTTTATAAAACTTCTCTGAACATTTCAGAACTAAGTTTTATTTCACAGGACCAGGTGGTTAGGGGGCGCTCCACTCGTAATCCGAAGGCCGCGCGTTCGAATCCCTCTCACACCACGCATGCTAGCCTTTCAGCCGTGGGGGTATCGCAATGTTTCAGTCAATCCCACTGTTCTTTGGTAAACGAGTAGCCCAAGAGTTGGTGGTGGGTGGTGACGACTAACTGCCTTGTCTCTAGTCTTGCACTGCTAAATTAGGAACAGCTAGCGCAGATAGCCCTCGTATATTCGTCCCCAGTTTTGCATTACTGACAAGAGAGGCAGTAACACCCACCGTCACAATGCTTTGTCAGACCTTGAATCTTACATTTGTCTTACATTTTTACAATGCGCCCACAGCTGAAAGTGTGAGGCGAGTTCAGCTACATGACGTCTTGAGCCCTGAACCCTCGCTCTGAAGCCCGGACATATCACCCACTATGCTGAATGAGGTAGCTAAACTATTACTCAGTATCGCATAATAATTTTCTTTATCTTCAAACACGCTTCTTTTTCATTAAGTTAAAGAGTCAAAGTAGACCCAAATGTATAAACACAGAACTTTAAGAAATAAATATATTCAGTTAAGGATATGAGAAAACAAACGGAAAAACAATTGAGGTTCTTAATCTGTAAGATTTTCTATAAGACAACTGGCGGAGTGTGACCACGTGGCCACACGTTTTCCGTGTCGGATATCACTTTATTTAGACAACTGGCGGAGTGTGACCACGTGGCCACACGTTTTCCGTGTAGGATATCACTTTATTTAGACAACTGGCGGAGTGTGACCACGTGGCCACACGTTTTCCGTATAGGATATCACTTTATTTAGACATTTGGCGGAGTGTGACCACGTGGCCACACGTTTTCCGTGTAGGATATCACTTTATTTAGACAACTGGCGGAGTGTGACCACGTGGCCACACGTTTTCCGTGTAGGATATCACTTTATTTAGACATTTGGCGGAGTGTGACCACGTGGCCACACGTTTTCCGTGTAGGATATCACTTTATTCAGACAATTGGCGGAGTGTGATCACGTGGCCACCTTTTTTTCGTGCTGGATATCACATTATTTAGACATTTGATGGAATGTGGCCACGTGGCCACCTTTTTTCGTGCTGGATATCACTTTATTTAGACATTTAGCGGAGTGTGACCACATGGCGACACGTTTCCCGTGTAGGATATCACTTTATTTAGACATTTGGCGGAGTGTGACCACGTGGCCACACGTTTTCCGTGTAGGATATCACTTTATTCAGACAATTGGCGGAGTGTGATCACGTGGCCACCTTTTTTCGTGCTGGATATCACTTTATTTAGACATTTGGCGGAGTGTGACCACGTGGCCACACGTTTTCCGTGTAGGATATCACTTTATTTAGACATTTGGCGGAGTGTGACCACGTGGCCACACGTTTTCCGTGTAGGATATCACTTTATTTAGACAACTGGCGGAGTGTGACCACGTGGCCACACGTTTCCCGTGTAGGATATCACTTTATTTAGACATTTGGCGGAGTGTGACCACGTGGCCACACGTTTCCCGTGTAGGATATCACTTTATTTAGACATTTGGCGGAGTGTGATCACGTGGCCACCTTTTTTCGTGCTGGATATCACTTTATTTAGACAACTGGCGGAGTGTGACCACGTGGCCACACGTTTTCCGTGTAGGATATCACTTTATTTAGACATTTGGCGGAGTGTGACCACGTGGCCACACGTTTTCCGTGTAGGATATCACTTTATTTAGACAACTGGCGGAGTGTGACCACGTGGCCACACGTTTCCCGTGTAGGATATCACTTTATTTAGACAAATGGCGGAGTGTGATCACGTGGCCACCTTTTTTCGTGCTGGATATCACTTTATTTAGACATTTAGCGGAGTGTGACCACGTGGCGACACGTTTCCCGTGTAGGATATCACTTTATTTAGACATTTGGCGGAGTGTGATCACGTGGCCACCTTTTTTCGTGCTGGATATTACTTTATTTAGACATTTGATGGAATGTGGCCACGTGGCCACACATTTTCCGTGTAGGATATTACTTTATTTAGACATTTGGCGGAGTGTGACCACGTGGCCACACGTTTTCCGTGTAGGATATCACTTTATTTAGACAACTGGCGGAGTGTGACCACGTGGCCACACGTTTCCGTGTGTAGGATATCACTTTATTTAGACATTTGGCGGAGTATGACCACGTGGCCACACGTTTTCCGTGTAGGATATCACTTTATTTAGACAACTGGCGGAGTGTGACCACGTGGCCACACGTTTCCCGTGTAGGATATCACTTTATTTAGACATTTGGCGGAGTGTGACCACGTGGCCACACGTTTTCCGTGTAGGATATCACTTTATTTAGACAACTGGCGGAGTGTGACCACGTGGCCACACGTTTTCCGTGTAGGATATCACTTTATTTAGACAACTGGCGGAGTGTGACCACGTGGCCACACGTTTCCCGTGTAGGATATCACTTTATTTAGACATTTGGTGGAGTGTGACCACGTGGCCACACGTTTCCCGTGTAGGATATCACTTTATTTAGACATTTGGCGGAGTGTGATCACGTGGCCACCTTTTTTCGTGCTGGATATCACTTTATTTAGACAACTGGCGGAGTGTGACCACGTGGCCTCACGTTTTCCGTGTAGGATATCACTTTATTTAGACAACTGGCGGAGTGTGACCACGTGGCCACACGTTTCCCGTGTAGGATATCACTTTATTTAGACATTTGGCGGAGTGTGACCACGTGGCCACACGTTTCCCGTGTAGGATATCACTTTATTTAGACATTTGGCGGAGTGTGACCACGTGGCCACACGTTTTCCGTGTAGGATATCACTTTATTTAGACATTTGGCGGAGTGTGACCACGTGGCCACACGTTTTCCGTGTAGGATATCACTTTATTCAGACAATTGGCGGAGTGTGATCACGTGGCCACCTTTTTCGTGCTGGATATCACTTTATTTAGACATTTGGCGGAGTATGACCACGTGGCCACACGTTTTCCGTGTAGGATATCACTTTATTTAGACATTTGGCGGAGTGTGACCACGTGGCCACACGTTTTCCGTGTAGGATATCATTTTATTTAGACAACTGGCGGAGTGTGACCATGTGGCCACACGTTTCCCGTGTAGCATATCACTTTATTTAGACATTTTGCGGAGTGTGACCACGTGGCCACACGTTTCCCGTGTAGGATATCACTTTATTTAGACATTTGGCGGAGTGTGATCACGTGGCCACCTTTTTCGTGCTGGATATCACTTTATTTAGACATTTAGCGGAGTGTGACCACGTGGCGACACGTTTCCCGTGTAGGATATCACTTTATTTAGACATTTGGCGGAGTGTGACCACGTGGCCACACGTTTTCCGTGTAGGATATCACTTTATTTAGACAACTGGCGGAGTGTGACCACGTGGCCACACGTTTCCCGTGTAGGATATCACTTTATTTAGACATTTGGCGGAGTATGACCACGTGGCCACACGTTTTCCGTGTAGGATATCACTTTATTTAGACAACTGGCGGAGTGTGACCACGTGGCCACACGTTTCCCGTGTAGGATATCACTTTATTTAGACATTTGGCGGAGTATGACCACGTGGCCACACGTTTTCCGTGTAGGATATCACTTTATTTAGACAACTGGCGGAGTGTGACCACGTGGCCACACGTTTTCCGTGTAGGATATCACTTTATTTAGACAACTGGCGGAGTGTGACCACGTGGCCACACGTTTCCCGTGTAGGATATCACTTTATTTAGACATTTGGTGGAGTGTGACCACGTGGCCACACGTTTCCCGTGTAGGATATCACTTTATTTAGACATTTGGCGGAGTGTGATCACGTGGCCACCTTTTTTCGTGCTGGATATCACTTTATTTAGACAACTGGCGGAGTGTGACCACGTGGCCTCACGTTTTCCGTGTAGGATATCACTTTATTTAGACAACTGGCGGAGTGTGACCACGTGGCCACACGTTTCCCGTGTAGGATATCACTTTATTTAGACAACTGGCGGAGTGTGACCACGTGGCCACACGTTTCCCGTGTAGGATATCACTTTATTTAGACAACTGGCGGAGTGTGACCATGTGGCCACACGTTTCCCGTGTTGGATATCTCTTTATTTAGACATTTTGCGGAGTGTGACCACGTGGCCACACGTTTTCCGTGTAGGATATCACTTTATTCAGACAATTGGCGGAGTGTGATCACGTGGCCACCTTTTTTCGTGCTGGATATCACTTTATTTAGACATTTAGCGGAGTGTGACCACGTGGCGACACGTTTCCCGTGTAGGATATCACTTTATTTAGACATTTGGCGGAGTGTGACCACGTGGCCACACGTTTTCCGTGTAGGATATCACTTTATTCAGACAATTGGCGGAGTGTGATCACGTGGCCACCTTTTTTCGTGCTGGATATTACTTTATTTAGACAACTGATGGAATGTGGCCAGTGTGACCACGTGGCCACAACGTTTCCCGTGTAGGATATCACTTTATTTAGACATTTGGCGGAGTATGACCACGTGGCCACACGTTTTCCGTGTAGGATATCACTTTATTTAGACAACTGGCGGAGTGTGACCACGTGGCCACACGTTTCCCGTGTAGGATATCACTTTATTTAGACATTTGGTGGAATGTGACCATATGGCCACCCTTTTTCAGTTCTTGATATCACTTTATGTAGATAATTGTTTGGTATATGATTACATGGCTACCTCTATTTCGTGCCGTATATACACTCATGTTTATCACACTTCTTTATAAAGCTTATCAAACTGCTTCGTTACTCCAGTATATATGCCTCTTCATTTCCCGGGATCTACAGCAGTAAGTCTGTAAGCGTATAACATTAAAAACCGGGGTTCGATACCCATTAGCCGGTACAGCAAATACATCTCATTGTCTAGCTTTGTAATTAAATAAACATTAAGAAATCTCCCTATTTCTTTGATAACGTTTAATATTTCTCTAATAACGTTTTATTCGAAGAAGATGTGAGATTTAATCAAGACATGTACAAAAACCGACTTTAGCACGAGTGCTAAACGTACAACGTTTCTACAAGGCTTCCTGTTTCATCTTAACGTCCTAATTTTGCTAAATTTACAATAAAATTCTCTTGTTTACCCACTGAAGCTTTTATTGGCACGTGGAGCTGTCTGTGTTTCAATAAAATGTGACGTCAACAAGTTAATGTTTATTAAACCACCGCTATTCGTTTCTCACGCTCGTTGGCTGAGAAGGGTACATCACATAACAAGTACTGTGGTAATACAACAATAGCACGTGCCACTCACCCACTTTTGATTTACCCCCTACCCCCACTCTTAATTTACCTCCTTCCCCACTCTATAGATTGCAGATATTTTGTGAAAACCACTCTCTCTGTTCCCATCTCGAATCGTTGTATCTCCGTCTTGTTACCATGACAACTAGAGGAAACCCTGCCCTAACCGTAGAGCACTCAACAGCTTTTACTTAACATCTGATATCTAGCAACAATAGACTTTCTGTTTGTGTGAGTTAACCACAAGCACTGGAACGGATATATAAATAAGGACATTTATACGAAACTTTAACAGACAGACAGTACAAAACACAGACACGTGGATTTGAAAACTTATAATTCAGTTACTAGGATTCGGGTTTGAAAACTGGCTAATTCAAGACAGTCACAAGTAACGATTAAAATCAGTTCAGTTTTCTTTATAATAAGATAAAATATTTTGGTTATATTTACTTCAGTAACGATCAACATACAGAGCGACACCTGACGTTTTCAACTTCCTGATGACGTTTCTCCAAACACAGATGCACACATACAAATAGCTGGAAAGTAATAAGGAAGAATCCATTACCATATCCATACAGATTTATTTCAATAACTTTATAAATATGAACTCTCAATGAGGTTTGAACCTGAGGTGATGAAATATTCAACCCAAATTTTCTCACATTTTAAAAATGCTTTTGTTTCGTACAAGTTACTTGTAATGACAATCTGAAATTAATGTTTCAGACACAGTTATTTCCAGAAAGTTCCACCAGTTGTCAAAACTTAAAAGATGTGCAGCAGAAACTGTCTTTTAACATTAGGAGTTAACTTTAAGAATCGGTCCTCAGAACTTCAAGATCTGACGTTCAAGAATCAGTCATCAGAACTTTAAGATCTGACGTTCAAGAATCAGTTCCCAGAATTTCAAAATTTGACGTTCAAGAATCAGTCATCAGAACTTCAAAATCTGACGTTCAAGAATCAGTTATCAGAACTTCAATATCTGACGTTCAAGAATCAGTTCTCAAAACTTTGCGATCTGTCTTTGAAGAATCTTATTTTGTTTCACCTGGAGCTGACGTTTAAGACGATTTTTCATAACATTAGGAGATGAACAACGTGTTGAACTTTAATACTGGGCTCTAGCTTGATATCGTTTAGATATTTATTCATGGGATTTCTACTTTTCACTGGTAAAAATAAGAAAAGGCTTAACCTAAGATTTCTGCCTAGTAAATAGGAAAGCTTGATGTTTACATTAAATCTGAACAAAACTGTACGTATTTACTTTCTACGAGTAGTTGTATGGTCTTCAAAATCAGTCAAAACGTCGAATTAAATTAAAATGTTTGATTTTTTTTTCTAACA
Source organism: Tachypleus tridentatus (assembly GCF_004210375.1). Lineage (NCBI taxonomy): Eukaryota > Metazoa > Arthropoda > Merostomata > Xiphosura > Limulidae > Tachypleus > Tachypleus tridentatus. Next base: position 32,961,723 of record NW_027467777.1, on the reverse strand, counting down.
CTCACACCACCTATATACAGATGGTGAAGTTACTATAGAAACAAAGGTTCCATGCAAAATGACGCATAAGTGAATAAAGAATTTTGTTTGTTGTTAAGCGCGAATCTCCTCTGTCCACAATTATTTTCCATCATAAGTTCACAGAGAGACGTTTATTACGTCATCAAACTATTATTGAACTTGAAAGTAAAACCGGTTTTATTGGTGCCTAAGCTTTTAAAATATTTCTCTTTGTTTGTTTTTTAAGAAATGTTATCGATTACAAGGGTAATAAAACTTTACTGATACGGTTCCGAGGGAATATAGAAAATATTACTTATGTAGAAAGAACATGGAAATATATAAGATATGAAAAGCGTAATCTTAAAAAAGCAGAAAGGCTTAGAATTGTAAAGTTTTAGTGTTATTATTTTTAAAACGTTTAAAGGTTGTACTGAAGGACTATCCTATGTTGAATGCAAACCATAAAATTACTTTAGTGTTATTTTTTACTAATCTTTATCTCAGATGTTACATGTCATTACTTGGTTTAAAAACAAAATACTTTTCTTTAAAAATATTCTCGCAACACCAGAGGAAATAAATAAACAATATACAGGACGAGAAACCAACGTAAAGTTAATAAAATTGCTGACAAATTCCAGAAATCGTCAATTAAGACGAGAAATGAAAAGTCGTTCCTGCCATTGGCCTCCATTTTAAGCTTTCGTCTCCAAAGAACAATTTAGTTAATACGTTTAACAGGTATCTCAAGACGGCTGGTATGGGTATTAAAACTTTTATTAAAATAAAGTAGAGAACAAGGTTCATCTGAAGAAAGTCAAAACGCCCTCTTTAATACCAATACTACCCATCTTGAGATACGTTTTTACTTCAAGTGGGTTTCTCGTCATCACAGGCATTTAACAGATCTAAGCCTAAATCGTACTTGAACCAATGCATGCTTCTTTTTGAGGCAATCTCCACGTGATATTCAAACTTCGCTACACCACAGCTGAAACACCCAACATGGTAGTGTAGGCAGAACTCTGGCATGATAGCTTCACTCTTAAATCCTCGGTGTTGTAACATGGTCGGGACCACTACAGGAGGTTACTCATACGTTTTGTTTAAAAGTATGTATTTTGTTGTTCGTCTGACATGTGAACCTTACTTCAAAAAAGAACCAATGGTGCCGAGATTATAAAAATCTCGATGCTTTACATATTCAAGATCAGTATGTGAAAACAGTGGCACCATCTGGCTATGATGACTGGTGTTAGAGCGGAGTTTGGTATTTATCTGGTAATTAGAGGGGCCCAGGTTCACCTTGATTACTTTCAAATATAAAGAAATCTCTGTTTTTTTATTTATTAACAGGAGACACAAGATAAAGAATGTTTTAATTTTATCTGTCAATTTGGTGACGTGTGTAAAGAGGAGCCTTCTTTGACATTCCTGTTTATGACACGTAACTGAATATTGTACATCCTTGGTTCCTGTCTCTTCGTGAACTTCAGTTTGTCGTTAAGCCCAAAGCTACAGAACGGGCTATCTGTGCTGTACCAACACGGGTATCGAAACTCAATTTTTTGAGTTAAAAGCCTTGTGACTTATAGCTAAGTAACTAGAAGGTTTGAACTCAGAAGTGACCATTTTAGTACAAACTGTTTTTTTTTTTAAGTATCTCAACGCGGCATTTAAACGTTTTAAATTTCCTCAAGCTGGAACGATATCTCTGGATAAAATCGTTCAATCTTCAGTTTCCACAAAGACCCCAGGAAAAAAAAATCGCTGTTTTCTTTCGATTTAATGTTTGAGAGAACGAATGAAACTACATGTAGAAGTTCGACGGACGACAGACATTCAAAATTAAAGACGCCACGTTACGTAATCAAGATATTACCATTAAAACAAACACCAAACTTAAGATTTTAGTAGAACAGGACGTGACGTTATTCAGAGACAATATTTATTTTACAATACGGATAGAATAGGAGGGGACAGAACACTTCTAACTGACTACACACTAAGATAGAAACACTAAAACAGTGACAGTGGTGGTCACTGTATTTCTTTACCTTTTTATGTATTTAACCATAGAGTAAGTCCCTTTACAATGTTAACCATTTTCTAAACTTTCTTGTAGTTTTTTAAACACCTTACAAATTTTTTATGGTTTTAGTTAGTTTCAAAAGTTTAATTATAGTTTTAAACACCTTGTAATCCATAAAACGGCTTACAATATTCTAAGCCTTTTTCCAGTTTTAAACACAATATAAACATTGTTATAGTTTAAACACACTGTAAACATTGTTTTAAGTCCAGCAACAATCTTATTGATTTTGTTTTGTTTAAGACTAAACTTTGCTGAAAACGTTCGTTAGGTTTAAACAAGCTCATGTTAAGACATTCATCCTTCCAGTACTTATATTGATGTTAGTGAGTAAATATAACCATATAAACATAAGTACATCATAATGTATTTCAAATAAAAATATTAACACTTATTTTAAAGTATCATGGTTGACTATTTGTCGCATCTAGATTTCTGTTGGCAAATAAAGTAGCAAATAAACGTATTTCTGAATTTGAAACTTGGTAAAGCAAGTTTCAAATTCAGAAATACGTTTATTTACACTGGCCAATTGGCACTTTTAGAACCCATGAAACTTGTTTTACACTGGCCAATTGGCACTTTTAGAACCCATGAAACTTGTTTTACACTGGCCAATTGGCACTTTTAGAACCCATGAAACTTGCTTTACACTGGCCAATTGGCACTTTTAGAACCCATGAAACTTGCTTTACACTGGCCAATTGGCACTTTTAGAACCCATGAAACTTGCTTTACACTGGCCAATTGGCACTTTTAGAACCCATGAAACTTGCTTTACACTGGCCAATTGGCACTTTTAGAACCCATGAAACTTGCTTTACACTGGCCAATTGGCACTTTTAGAACCCATGAAACTTGCTTTACACTGGCCAATTGGCACTTTTAGAACCCATGAAACTTGCTTTACACTGGCCAATTGGCGCTTTTAGAACCCATGAAACTTACTTTACACTGGCCAATTGGCACTTTTAGAACCCATGAAACTTGCTTTACACTGGTCAATTGGCACTTTTAGAACCCATGAAACTTGTTTTACACTGGCCAATTGGCACTTTTAGAACCCATGAAACTTGTTTTACACTGGCCAATTGGCACTTTTAGAACCCATGAAACTTGTTTTACACTGGTCAATTGGCGCTTTTAGAACCCATGAAACTTGCTTTACACTGGCCAATTGGCACTTTTAGAACCCATGAAACTTGCTTTACACTGGCCAATTGGCACTTTTAGAACCCATGAAACTTGCTTTACACTGGCCAATTGGCACTTTTAGAACCCATGAAACTTGCTTTACACTGGCCAATTGGCACTTTTAGAACCCATGAAACTTGCTTTACACTGGCCAATTGGCACTTTAGAACACATGAAACTTGCTTTACACTGGTCAATTGGCGCTTTAGAACCCATGAAACTTGCTTTACACTGGCCAATTGGCACTTTTAGAACCCATGAAACTTGCTTTACACTGGCCAATTGGCACTTTAGAACACATGAAACTTGCTTTACACTGGTCAATTGGCACTTTTAGAACACATGAAACTTGCTTTACACTGGTCAATTGGCGCTTTTAGAACCCATGAAACTTGCTTTACACTGGTCAATTGGCACTTTTAGAACCCATGAAACTTGCTTTACACTGGTCAATTGGCGCTTTTAGAACCCATGAAACTTGCTTTACACTGGCCAATTGGCACTTTAGAACCCATGAAACTTGTTTTACACTGGCCAATTGGCACTTTTAGAACCCATGAAACTTGCTTTACACTGGCCAATTGGCACTTTTAGAACACATGAAACTTGCTTTACACTGGTCAATTGGCGCTTTTAGAACCCATGAAACTTGCTTTACACTGGCCAATTGGCACTTTTAGAACCCATGAAACTTGCTTTACACTGGCCAATTGGCACTTTTAGAACCCATGAAACTTGCTTTACACTGGCCAATCGGCACTTTTACAACCCATGAAACTTACTTTACACTGGCCAATTGGCATTTTTAGAACCCATGAAACTTACTTTACACTGGCCAATTGGCATTTTTAGAACCCATGAAACTTACTTTACACTGGCCAATTGGCACTTTTAGAACACATGAAACTTGCTTTACACTGGTCAATTGGCGCTTTTAGAACCCATGAAACTTGCTTTACACTGGCCAATTGGCGCTTTAGAATCCATGAAACTTGCTTTACACTGGCCAATTGGCACTTTTAGAACCCATGAAACTTGCTTTACACTGGCCAATTGGCACTTTTAGAACCCATGAAACTTGCTTTACACTGGCCAATTGGCACTTTTAGAACACATGAAACTTGCTTTACACTGGTCAATTGGCGCTTTTAGAACCCATGAAACTTGCTTTACACTGGCCAATTGGCGCTTTTAGAACCCATGAAACTTGCTTTACACTGGCCAATTGGCACTTTTAGAACCCATGAAACTTGCTTTACACTGGCCAATTGGCACTTTAGAACCCATGAAACTTGCTTTACACTGGCCAATTGGCACTTTTAGAACACATGAAACTTGCTTTACACTGGTCAATTGGCGCTTTAGAACCCATGAAACTTGCTTTACACTGGCCAATTGGCACTTTTAGAACCCATGAAACTTGCTTTACACTGGTCAATTGGCACTTTTAGAACACATGAAACTTGCTTTACACTGGTCAATTGGCGCTTTTAGAACCCATGAAACTTGCTTTACACTGGCCAATTGGCACTTTTAGAACCCATGAAACTTGCTTTACACTGGCCAATTGGCACTTTTAGAACCCATGAAACTTGCTTTACACTGGCCAATTGGCGCTTTTAGAACCCATGAAATTTGCTTTACACTGTAAGCACACAATATATTTATAAGGAATACAATCATCTATAAAATATTCAAATAATTTCAATTCAGACCAAACACGTGGAGACAAAGGACTTGTCTAAACAAAAATAAAAACTACCTACAGACGCAGGGGTGGTTGAACTTTACCATTTTTCTCTCTTTCTTTGATTGAGGAATGTGACCCAACGATATCCACAAACTCAAACTCAGCACCAAGTAAACAAATTAAACATTTTTCTGTTCCTTTAAGGATGTGCTGTTGGCTCTACATTAAACATTTTTTTTGTTAAGCCTAAAAGGATAGTTTTTCATCATTGTTTTTTAAAAGAGACACCACTGACGTCTTCATCCGCTTTGCTGCCCACACCTAGTACTTCGGGAAGACAGTTTGCATTATAATGGTGTGGACCTTGCTTCCAAACACTCATGAGACTTACAGCTCAATTCATAGTCAGGTAATAAAATGAGTAAAATGTAAGTTTAAATTCAGATTTATTCGGTGGTTTGAAGGAACATTTAACTTGAGTGATACATCCATCATATACAAGTAGTGTTGTAATTCACTGTGTGTGAGAGAGACAGAGAGGTTCGGGGAACCAGTTAAGAATAGAGATCGTGTTTGGAATATTCCTGTGGCTACATCGCTCTGTCCTGGAGTTAGCAACAGTTACCCAGAAATAGACAATCTTTGTTAACCCGAAGATGATCTAAGATTTGGTTTGGTTTGTTTTGAATTTCGCGCAAAGCTACACAAGGGCTATCTGCGCTAGCCGTCCCTAATTTAGCAGTGTAAGATTAGAGGGTAGGCAGCTAGTCATCACCAACCACTGTTAACTCTTGGGCTGCTCTTTTACCAAAGAATAGTGGGATTGATAGTGACATTATAACGCCCCCACGGTTGAAAGGGCGATCATGTTTGGTGTGACGGGGATTCGAACTCGTGTTCCTCGGATTACGAGTCCAGTGCTTTAACCACCTGGCCATAAGATGACCTAAGAAGGTCGAAACGTTGTTCTGCACTGTATTTTAAATAAAGTTTTAATACCCTTACCAACTGTCTTGAGAACATATTTTTACTTCAAGTGAGTTTTTCGTTATCACGGAATACAAACAGACAATCAGTCCACTCATTGCATTTCACTTCGCAAATAAAAAGAAGATAATTTGTTGGTATATGTAAAACATAACAATGCTTTATATAAGTATAAACAGCTCATTTGGGTTGAGAAAATTTTTATGTAGAGGAGCGAACAATGTTTCAACCTTCTTTGGTCATCGTCAAGTTTACAAAGAAACAAAGAGGTAACTGACCGATAACCGACCACATATTTGAAGGAAGTTGTGTAACTGAGTGTAGGAATGTAAAGGGCGTGCTTAGATGTTTGAATATATATATATATTTAATATAGGTATAAAGGTGTTTTTTGTACTAGTTTATTTTGGGCTTGAATCGTTGTAAAAGTAAAGCTTCTTTAATTTTTGCATTTGTTTATGTTTGTTTCTTTATTTAGTATTTGAATGTTTTCTATGGCTATGTTGTGTTAATTTGATTTGCAGTGTTCGAAAACGCGTGAAGGTGACTTCTTATGTTCTTTGAATCTGGTTTCCATTTTTCTACTTGTTTCTCCGATATAGAAGTCGTGGTAGTTACCACATTGTATTTTATAAATAATGTTGGTGTGGTGTTTGTCAATGTAGTTTTTACATAGTATAGGCCTCAGTTTTGTGCCTGGTTTTTGAATAAATTTGGTTTTTACTGTTATGTCATATTTTGATGTTGGTGAAGTATTGTTTTCTGTTGTGTAATCCGTCGTTAATTTTATCTGGTGAGCATAGTTTTATGCTTGTGTTTATTTGGTTTCTAAGTATGTTGAATTTTTGTTTTGTTTCATGTGCTGAGGCCCAAGGAATGTATAGTTCAGTATGGGTGATTTTTCGGTGGATTTCTGTTTTAAATTGTGTATCGGTTCTTGTCATTTTGAGGTTAAGAAAAGATATGTGATTGCTTTCTTCCTGTTCACATGTGAAGTTAATGTTGAGATGTATAGAGTTAATGTGATTGAAAAAATTAAGTATTGGTTCTGTAGATGTGAATCCCGCAACCGTGTCATCTACATATCTGTACCAGTATAGTGGTGGATGTAATGCTGTGTTAATTGCTTGTGTTTCAACTTGTGTCATAAAAATATTGGCTAGAACTGGGTTGCTCATGCTTAGGCCATTTGTTTGTATATAGTTGTGGTTGTTGAACATGAAGTTTGTCTTCATCGTGGTGAATTCTATGAGGGTTGCTAATTGGTTGCTAGGATTGTCTATAGATGGGTTAGTGTCTCGGATATAGAGTTATAAGGTTATCTTGCAGGCTTCAGTGGTTGTAACTTGTGTAAAGAGAGATATAACATCGAAACTGGCCATTAAGGCTTTATGATTAAGTTGATTTAGATTAGACTTGAAATTAAAAGAGTCTTTGATGAATGAGCTGGCTGATGTTACATATTTGGAGAATGCCCATGCTATGTAAACTCTTCAAGAAAAGAAACGCAAAAGGCAAAATTTGAGACAAATTGTTAACAAGTTTATTCCGGGTAATTCTGTATGACATGTGTGAAACTTTGAACATTCACTGCTGAACATCCAAAGTCTGCAAAGGCGAAGTCCACGCTCACTCGTTGAAGTTTAACGTCACTCAACGTCAATAACGAGTATGGTCCCCGTGAGCATCAATAACTGCTTGGCATCTCCTGCCCATGGAAGCGATGAGATGACGAATCACATCCTGTGGAATGGCTGTCCACTCAGCCTGCAAAGCTGCTGCAAGCTGAGGTAGAGTCTGCGGTTGAGGTTGTCGACGTGGAAGACGTCGGTCCAACTCGTCCCAAAGATGTTCGATGGGGTTTAAATCTGGTGATCTGTAGGGCTAGGGAGGAACGTTGATGTTGTGGTGTCTCAAGAAGACAGTGGTGAGTCAAGCTGTGTGAGGACGGGCGTTGTCATGTTGAAAAACGTCGTTGACGTTCACCATGATGGGTTGCACATGGGGCCTAAGAATCTAGTCGACGTATCGTTGAGCCGTAAGATTCCCTCGAATGTGCAAAAGGTTTGTTCTGGCATTGTAGGCAATGGCAGCCCACATCATGACGCTGCCACCACCAAATCTGTCAACTTCCTGCACACATTTTGCTGCAAAACGTTCACCTCGGCGACGGAAAACACGGATCCTTCCATCCTGCCTACTAAGCATAAAACGTGATTTATCGCTGAACCAAACATGCCTCCATCGTCGATGAGGCCACACCCGATGTGTCCGAGTCCACTGCAACCGTGCTTGACGATGTTGCTTGGTGAGGATGACGCCTCTGACTGGACGTCGAGGTCGGATTCCTGCATCTCGTAGACGGTTGCGTGCGGTCTGATCGGAAATCCCACGCAGCCCTGGTATGGTTGAAGCAGTAGACGTCGTAGTGGTGGTCCTATCCTGAAGATGACGTAACTGGATGTAGCGATCTTGTGCGGGCGTGGTCACACGAGGTCTGCCAGATCGTGGACGGTCACGAGCTGATCCATGTTGTTGGTGACGATTCCATAGCCTTGTGATGGTGCTTTGGTGGACATTCACAGCTCTGGCAGCATCTGATCGAGATTCGCCTGCTTCCAAGCAACCAATGGCGTTGTTGCGTTGTGCTTCTGTCAGTCTTGGCATAACTGTATTGCGTGTCGGTGACTTAACATTGAGCTATGGAAACCGAGAACCCTTCACTTTTATGGGGATTTTGCACATGTTGCACGTGGAGAACATGCAGATCTCTCAAACAAATTTATTGGACACGAATGCGTTTTGGCGAAAAATCCGATGTTTTCCTCCGTTTTCAAAGTGCACAACTTTTATTGTCATTTTGGTCTGACAATCAGTGCCTTAACACGTGTAACATCACATTCTCTGAGCTTGTAACGTTATTACATATATTTCTCTTTAAAATAAAAAAATATCCCTTTTGCGTTTCTTGTTTTGAAGAGTATATTTACCAAGATTGTAATTAAACGATTCATATGTGGACATTATTGGTCGTAATGGACAATCTGGTTTATGAGGTTTGGACAAAATAAAACAATACTTCATCAACATCAATAAGTTTCCTCCACAAACCGTGGAAAACATTATACGCACACACCTAGACAGAAAGCAAAATCAACCAACAAAAGTAAATATATCCCACGAATCAAAAAATCACAAAACCATATACTGCTGCATACCATATATTCCTGACAACAGCAGACAAATAACCAACGTTTGGCAAAAACTAGCAACAAAATATGACATTCCAGTTAATACCAAATTTATTCAAAAACCAGGCAAAAAACTGAGGTCTATACTATGTAAAAACTACACTGACAAACACCACACCAACATTATTTATAAAATACAATGTGATAACTGCCACGACTTTTATATTGAAGAAACAAGTAGAAAAATAGAAACCAGATTCACAGAACACAAAAAAGTCATCTTTACACGTTTTCGAACACTGCAAATCAAATAAACACAACATAACCACAGAAAACACCCAAATACTAAATAAAGAAACAAACATAAACAAATGCAAAATTAAAGAAGCCTTACTTATACAACAACTCAAGCCCAAAATAAACCAATACAAAAGAACATCTTTATGCCTATATTAATAAATATAACGAAACATCTAAGCACGCCCTCTACATTCCTACACTCAATTACACAACCCCCTTCAAACATGTGGTCAGCTGTCGGTCAGTTACCTCTTTGTTTTTTTGTGAACCTGAAGATGACCAAAGAAGATCGAAACGTTGTTCGCTCCTCTACATAAAACATTTTCTCAACCCAAACCAGCCGTTTTTACATATATATTTTTCTCTACAAGTGGGTTTTCTCGTCATCACTGATTATAACAATGCTTTACTGCCAAACATAAATAGTTCTTTAGTGTTCACGTGCAACAAGTGCAGTGAAATACAATGACTTCATTAAATATTGAAGCGTTAAGATCATAACCATGGCTTATAACTTAAGAAAGTTAGAATGACTTCCACAACGGTCTCTGTCTTTAAACAAATGATTTCTGAGTCATATTTAATGCTTATAACTTAACGATAATCTCAGTGAATAAATATATCTCTCATAATTTGTTTACCATCAGAGGGCTTAACTAATTGGACCTGAAATTGTTTTTAACTGACTGAGTAACAGTAGCTGTAGGTCAGAATCTGGAAGGAACTGAGTCACAGTATCTGTAGGTCAGTATCTTGAAGGAACGGAGTCATGGTAACTGTAGATCAGCATCTAGAAGGAACTGAGTCACAGTAGCTATAGATCAGTATCAGAAAGAACTGAGTCATGGTAACTGTAGGTCAGCATATAGAAGAAACTGAGTCACAATGGCTGTAGGTCAGTATATTGAAGAAACGATGTCACGGTGGCTGTAGATCAGTATCCAGAAGGAACTGAATCACAGTAGCTGTAGATCAGCATCTAGAAGGAACTGAGTCACAGTAGCTGTAGATCAGCATCTAGAAGGAACTGAGTCACAGTACCTGTAGATCAGTATCCGAAGGAACTGAGTCATGATAGCTGTAGGTCAGTATCTAGGAGTAAATGTGTTATGTTGTAAGGAAGATCAGTGTCACAGTGATAGATATTCATTAATGTAAAGGATTGAATCCCGGATACGTACATCAATATCATAAAGCGGTTCACACTTAAGGTATCTTGATGTACATTGGAACCCTACACAAAACCAGGAGCAACAGAACAAACTCAGGGACAACAAATAGTGCAGAATTAGAATAAATACACATTACAAAATCAGGGACAACAAACAGCAGGTACAATGTACAAGTTGTAAATATTTGAAATAGGTACCTTGTAATTAAATAAAACATCTTAATTAAATAGAAACCTTGTGGTTAAATACAAGTCTTGGAAGTAAATAGAAACCTTGTGGTTAAATACAAGTCTTGGAAGTAAATAGAAACCTTGTGGTTAAATACAAGTCTTGGAAGTAAATAGAAACCTTGTGGTTAAATACAAGACTTGAAGTAAATAGAAACCTTGTGGTTAAATACAAGTCTTGGCAGTAAATAGAAACCTTGTGGTTAAATACAAGTCTTGGAAGTAAATAGAAACCTTGTGGTTAAATACAAGACTTGGAAGTAAATAGAAACCTTGTTGTTAAATACAAGTCTTGGAAGTAAATAGAAACCTTGTGGTTAAATACAAGTCTTGGAGGTAAATAGAAACCTGGTGGTTAAATACAAGTCTTGGAAGTAAATGGAAACCTTGTGGTTAAATACAAGTCTTGGAGGTAAATAGAAACCTTGTGGTTAAATACAAGTCTTGGAAGTAAATAGAAACCTTGTGGTTAAATACAAGTCTTGGAAGTAAATAGAAACCTTGTGGTTAAATACAAGTCTTGGAAGTAAATAGAAACCTTGTGGTTAAATACAAGTCTTGGAAGTAAATAGAAACCTTGTGGTTAAATACAAGTCTTGAAGTAAATAGAAACCTTGTGGTTAAATACAAGACTTGAAGTAAATAGAAACCTTGTGGTTATATACAAGTCTTGGAAGTAAATAGAAACCTTGTGGTTAAATACAAGTCTTGGAAGTAAATAGTCACCTTGTGGTTAAATACAAGTCTTGGAAGTAAATAGAAACCTTATGGTTAAATACAAGTCTTGGAAGTAAATAGTCACCTCGTAATTAACGATATATCTTGTAATTAAATACAAGTCTTCTAATTAAGTACAAATCTTGTAATTAAATACAAGTCTTCTAATTAAGTACAAATATTGTAATTAAATACAAATGAGGCTAGAAGAGTGAAAGTCATGTGTTGTAGAGCTGCCACGTGAAATAAAACCTACGGAAGGTGGCTAAACCTTATAAAAATAAATTGATTATATTTATTAATAAGACATTTGCATTACGTTAAATATTTCCCACATGTCTTAGTTTCCTTCTAAAGCCAGACCTTTCAATTTTGTTTTGCCGATTTCCAGTTTTGAATTTTATTATTCGTATTAGGGATACCGGAAAATGATGTTATTTTTTACTTTAAATGAAAACGTTTCTAATTATGTGCTTACCGTTACTTTTGTGGTAAATTTGATTTAGTGGTTAAAAATAACCTTACTTCTTCGTCAATCCTCTGTTAAGAAAACAGTTTTACTCTAACCGGAATCAATGACTGACCACATTCCCAACAAGAATCACATTCGACACTGCATGCTTTACGAGTTTGTTGAAGGTAACAAGGTAACAGAGACAACCTGGTGTGTCTGTAGTGCTTTTAAAAATGGTTTGAATGTCCACAAATGTCAGCAGTGTTTCAGAATATTTAGGTCAGGTGATTGTGACCTCACATGTCCGTTGCTCAGTAGAGTTGGGTAATGCTGCTCTTCTGAGTCCAGAGGTTGAGTCAGATTCCTGCCAAACCATCCAACAATTGTCAGAAAAACTTTATTCTTCTTTGTCTATCACTCAGGGACATCATAAACAGATCCGGAAGGTCAATAATCATGGATGACATCAGAGTTAACAGTTTGTAATTCATTGATAACCGGACACGAGGAAGACCCATTTCCTCATCAGATTGTTACAGGGGATGAAAAATGGGTTATTTATGTCAACAAAAACCTAAGAATCAGTGGTTTAACCCTGTTCTTAGGCTAACGTCGACAGTCAAACCAGGTCTATACCAGAAGAAAGTATTATCGTACGTTTGATGGTACAGAGTCCACATAATTCTCTTTGAGTTATTGAAATCGAATCAGCCTACAACAGGAATAGTCTGTTTCCAACAACTGGACCGTTTGCATCAGGCTGTAACTGAAAAATGTCCAGCACTGATTAACTAAAAACTGAGACCAAGAATGACCTCAGAACAAGATCAGATGTTCGTATTGGAAAGTCCTGACTCCTTCAGATTACCAGTTATTTAGATATATTCAACACCATCGATGAAACCTTCACAAATATTGATGGTTTCAAAAACTGTTATCCTAGATTTCTTTGTCTCAGACTTTCTGTCAACGAAGAAGTGAAGCGTTGATTGACAGACTGTCATTAATAGTAACGGTGATTACGTAAATCATTTAAACATCTTTAAAAATATATTTTACTGTATAAGGAAGAAACGAGATTATTATTTGGTATCTCTAATATAATCTTTAAAACAATGTTATGTATAAAAAATAATAAAATTGTGTTATATAACACACAGAGCTGGTACACACACAGGGCGTACAGCACACAGAGAGCTGGTGCTAAAAATATAAAAATAACACACAGGGAGCTGGAATACACACAGTGTGTTATATAACATTCAGAAAGTTGGTAAACACATATGGTGTTATATAACACACAGAGAGCTAGTAAACACAAAGTATTATTGAGCTGTCACACACAAAGTGATACGTAACACACAAAGAACTAGTACACATAGGATGTTGTATAACAAACATAGAGTGTTGTATAATACACAGGGAACTGGTACACACAAACTGTTGTATTATAAACACTTACAAAATTTACCAAACATGTTAATATTGCATTTAATACAGTTAATAATGAAATTTCAAACTGAACATACCAGTACTAGAGTTATTGAATGTACAAATATACGTAATTATTGAACTGTCTATTAACCGATAACGTAACGAGTGTTCCATATAATTACCTAATAAATAAAATAACCATTGTTGGTTTGATTTCTAATTTTGTAGTATGCGCTAAGACCAAAAAATAGTCCCAAGATAACTTTTACTGTAATGAATAAAACACATCCCAGAGGTATTAATAACAACATGTGTTAGAAATGTTCTCCAAGTATGATATGTTTCCTACAACAACGTGTGTTACAAAGATTAACCAAGTATGATATGTTTCCAATAACAACGTGTGTTACACAGGTTAATCAAGTATGATATGTTTCCTACAACAACGTGTGTTACACAGGTTAACCAAGTATGATATGTTTCCTACAACAACGTGTGTTACACAGGTTACTCAAGTATGATATGTTTCCTACAACAACGTGTGTTACACAGGTTAATCAAGTATGATATGTTTTTTACAACAACATGTGTTACACAGGTTAACCAAGTATGATATGTTTTTACAACAATATGTGTTACACAGGTTAATCAAGTATGATATGTTTCCTACAACAACATGTGTTACAAAGGTTAACCAAGTATGATATGTTTTTTACAACAACATGTGCTAGACAGGTTAACCAAGTATGATATGTTTCCTACAACAACGTGTGTTACAAAGATTAACCAAGTATGATATGTTTCCCATAACAACGTGTGTTACACAGGTTAATCAAGTATGATATGTTTCCTACAACAACGTGTGTTACACAGGCTAATCAAGTATGACATGTTTCCTATAACAACGTGTGTTACACAGGTTAATCAAGTATGATATGTTTCCTACAACAACGTGTGTTACACAGGTTAATCAAGTATGATATGTTTCCTACAACAACGTGTGTTACAAAGATTAACCAAGTATGATATGTTTCCTACAACAACGTGTGTTGCAAAGATTAACCAAGTATGATATGTTTCCTACAACAACGTGTGTTACACAGGTTAATCAAGTATGATATGTTTCCTACAACAACGTGTGTTACAAAGGTTAACCAAGTATGATATGTTTTTTACAACAACATGTGCTAGACAGGTTAACCAAGTATGATATGTTTCTTACAACAACATGTGCTAGACAGGTTAACCAAGTATGATATGTTTCCTACAACAACATGTGCTAGACAGTATAACCAAGTATGATATGTTTTTCACAACAACATGTGTTACACAGGTTAACCAAGTATGATATGTTTCCTACAACAACATGTGTTACACAGGTTAACCAAGTATGATATGTTTTTTACAACATGTGCTAGACAGGTTAACCAAGTATGATATGTTTCCTACAACAACATGTGCTAGACAGTATAACCAAGTATGATATGTTTCCTACAACAACATGTGTCAGACAGGTTAATCAAGTATGATATGTTTTTCACAACAACATGGTTACACAGGTTAACCAAGTATGATATGTTTCCTACAACAACATGTGTTACACAGGTTAACCAAGTATGATATGTTTCCTACAACATGTGCTAGACAGTATAACCAAGTATGATATGTTTCCTACAACAACATGTGTCAGACAGGTTAATGAAGTATGATATGTTTTTCACAACAACATGTGTTACACAGGTTAACCAAATATGATATGTTTTTCACAACAACATGTGTCAGACAGGTTAATCAAGTATGATACGTTTTTTACAACATGTGCTAGACAGGTTAACCAAGTATGATATGTTTCCTACAACAACGTGTGTTACACAGGTTAATCAAGTATGATATGTTTTTCACAACAACATGTGCTAGACAGGTTAATCAAGTATTATATGTTTCTTACAACAACATGTGCTAGACAGGTTAACCAAGTATGATACGTTTTTTACAACATGTGCTAGACAGGTTAACCAAGTATGATATGTTTCTTACAACAACATGTGCTAGGCAGGTTAATCAAGTATTTTATGTTTCCTACAACAACATGTGCTAGACAGGTTAACCAAGTATGATATGTTTCCTACAACAACATGTGCTATACAGTATAACCAAGTATGATATGTTTTTTGCAACATGTGCTAGACAGGTTAACCAAATATTATATGTTTTTTTACAACAACATGTGCTAGACAGGTTAGCCAAGTATGATATGTTTCTTACAACAACATGTGCTAGACAGGTTAATCAAGTATGATATGTTTCCTACAACAACATGTGCTAGACAGGTTAATCAAGTATGATATGTTTCCTACAACAACATGTGCTAGACAGGTTAACCAAGTATGATATGTTTCCTACAACAACATGTGTTACACAGGTTTACCAAGTATGATATGTTTCCTACAACAACATGTGTTACACAGATTAATCAAGTATGATATGTTTCCTACAACAACATGTGATAGACAGGTTAACCAAGTATGATATGTTTTTTTACAACAACATGTGCTAGACAGGTTAACCAAGTATGATATGTTTCCTACATCAACATGTGTTACACAGGTTAATCAAGTATGATATGTTTCCTACAACAACATGTGCTAGACAGGTTAACCAAGTATGATATGTTTTTACAACAACATGTGTTACACAGGTTAACCAAGTATGATATGTTTCCTACAACAACATGTGTTACACAGGTTAATCAAGTATGATATGTTTCCTACAACAACATGTGCTAGACAGGTTAACCAAGTATGATATGTTTTTTACAACAACATGTGCTAGACAGTATAACCAAGTATGATATGTTTTTCACAACAACATGTGTTACACAGGTTAACCAAGTATGATATGTTTCCTACAACAACATGTGTTACACAGGTTAACCAAGTATGATATGTTTCCTACAACAACATGTGCTAGACAGGTTAACCAAGTATGATATGTTTTTTACAACAACATGTGCTAGACAGGTTAACCAAGTATGATATGTTTTTTTACAACATGTGCTAGACAGGTTAACCAAGTATGATATGTTTCTTACAACAACATGTGCTAGACAGGTTAACCAAGTATGATATGTTTCTTACAACAACATGTGCTAGACAGGTTAACCAAGTATGATATGTTTTTTACAACATGTGCTAGACAGGTTAACCAAGTATGATACGTTTTTTTTACAACATGTGCTAGACAGGTTAACCAAGTATGATATGTTTCCTACAACAACATGTGCTAGACAGTATAACCAAGTATGATATGTTTCCTACAACAACATGTGTCAGACAGGTTAATCAAGTATTATATGTTTCTTACAACAACATGTGCTAGACAGGTTAACCAAGTATGATATGTTTCCTACAACAACGTGTGTTACAAAGGTTAACCAAGTATGATATGTTTCCTATAACAACGTGTGTTACACAGGTTAATCAAGTATGATATGTTTCCTACAACAACGTGTGTTACACAGGTTAACCAAGTATGATATGTTTCCTACAACAACATGTGTTACACAGGTTAATCAAGTATGATATGTTTCCTACAACAACATGTGCTAGACAGGTTAACCAAGTATGATATGTTTTTTACAACATGTGCTAGACAGGTTAACCAAGTATGATATGTTTTCTACAACAACATGTGCTAGACAGGTTAACCAAGTATGATACGTTTTTTACAACATGTGCTAGACAGGTTAACCAAGTATGATATGTTTCTTACAACAACATGTGCTAGGCAGGTTAATCAAGTATTTTATGTTTCCTACAACAACATGTGCTAGACAGATTAACCAAGTATGATATGTTTCCTACAACAACATGTGCTAGACAGGTTAATCAAGTATGATATGTTTCCTACAACAACATGTGATAGACAGTATAACAAAGTATGATATGTTTCTTACAACAACATGTGCTAGACAGGTTAACCAAATATTATATGTTTCCTACAACAACATGTGCTAGACAGTATAACCAAGTATGATATGTTTTTTACAACAACATGTGCTAGACAGGTTAACCAAGTATGATATGTTTCCTAAAACAACATGTGCTAGACAGTATAACCAAGTATGATATGTTTCTTACAACATGTGCTAGACAGGTTAACCAAATATTATATGTTTCCTACAACAACATGTGCTAGACAGGTTAACCAAGTATGATATGTTTCCTACAACAACATGTGCTAGACAGGTTAACCAAATATTATATGTTTCCTACAACAACATGTTATAGACAGGTTAACCAAGTATGATATGTTTCCTACAACAACATGTGCTAGATAGGTTAACCAAGTATGATATGTTTCCTACAACAACATGTGCTAGACAGGTTAACCAAATATTATATGTTTCCTACAACAACATGTATCAGACAGGTTAATCAAGTATGATATGTTTTTCACAACAACATGTGTTACACAGGTTGACCAAGTATGATATGTTTCCTACAACAACATGTGTTACACAGGTTAATCAAGTATGATATGTTTCCTACAACAACATGTGCTAGACAGGTTAACCAAGTATGATATGTTTTTTACAACAACATGTGCTAGACAGTATAACCAAGTATGATATGTTTTTTACAACATGTGCTAGACAGGTTAACCAAGTATGATATGTTTCTTACAACAACATGTGCTAGACAGGTTAATCAAGTATTATATGTTTCTTACAACAACATGTGCTAGACAGGTTAACCAAGTATGATATGTTTTTTACAACATGTGCTAGACAGGTTAACCAAGTATGATACGTTTTTTACAACATGTGCTAGACAGGTTAACCAAGTATGATATGTTTCCTACAACAACATGTGCTAGACAGTATAACCAAGTATGATATGTTTCCTACAACAACATGTGTCAGACAGGTTATTCAAGTATTATATGTTTCTTACAACAACATGTGCTAGACAGGTTAACCAAGTATGATATGTTTCCTACAACAACGTGTGTTACAAAGGTTAACCAAGTATGATATGTTTCCTATAACAACGTGTGTTACACAGGTTAATCAAGTATGATATGTTTCCTACAACAACGTGTGTTACACAGGTTAACCAAGTATGATATGTTTCCTACAACAACATGTGTTACACAGGTTAATCAAGTATGATATGTTTCCTACAACAACATGTGCTAGACAGGTTAACCAAGTATGATATGTTTTTTACAACATGTGCTAGACAGGTTAACCAAGTATGATATGTTTTCTACAACAACATGTGCTAGACTGTATAACCAAATATGATATGTTTTTACAACAACATGTGCTAGACAGTATAACCAAGTATGATATGTTTTTTACAACAACATGTGCTAGACAGGTTAACCAAGTATGATATGTTTCCTACAACAACATGTGTTACACAGGTTAATCAAGTATGATATGTTTCCTACAACAACATGTGCTAGACAGGTTAACCAAGTATGATATGTTTTTTACAACATCTTGTGCTAGACAGTATAACCAAGTATGATATGTTTTTCACAACAACATGTGTTACACAGGTTAACCAAGTATGATATGTTTTTTACAACATGTGCTAGACAGGTTAACCAAGTATGATATGTTTCCTACAACAACATGTGTCAGACAGGTTAATCAAGTATGATATGTTTTTCACAACAACATGTGTTACACAGGTTAACCAAGTATGATATGTTTCCTACAACAACATGTGTTACACAGGTTAATCAAGTATGATATGTTTCCTACAACAACATGTGCTAGACAGGTTAACCAAGTATGATATGTTTTTTACAACAACATGTGCTAGACAGTATAACCAAGTATGATATGTTTTTTACAACATGTGCTAGACAGGTTAACCAAGTATGATATGTTTCTTACAACAACATGTGCTAGACAGGTTAATCAAGTATTATATGTTTCTTACAACAACATGTGCTAGACAGGTTAACCAAGTATGATATGTTTTTTACAACATGTGCTAGACAGGTTAACCAAGTATGATACGTTTTTTACAACATGTGCTAGACAGGTTAACCAAGTATGATATGTTTCTTACAACAACATGTGCTAGACAGGTTAATCAAGTATGATATGTTTCCTACAACAACATGTGCTAGACAGGTTAATCAAGTATTTTATGTTTCCTACAACAACATGTGCTAGACAGGTTAACCAAGTATGATATGTTTCCTACAACAACATGTGCTAGACAGTATAACCAAGTATGATATGTTTCCTACAACAACATGTGCTAGACAGTATAACCAAGTATGATATGTTTTTTACAACATGTGCTAGACAGGTTTACCAAGTATGATATGTTTCCTACAACAACATGTGCTAGACAGTATAACCAAGTATGATATGTTTCCTACAACAACATGTGTCAGACAGGTTAATCAAGTATTATATGTTTCTTACAACAACATGTGCTAGACAGGTTAACCAAGTATGATATGTTTCCTACAACAACGTGTGTTACAAAGGTTAACCAAGTATGATATGTTTCCTATAACAACGTGTGTTACACAGGTTAATTAAGTATGATATGTTTCCTACAACAACGTGTGTTACACAGGTTAACCAAGTATGATATGTTTCCTACAACAACATGTGTTACACAGGTTAATCAAGTATGATATGTTTCCTACAACAACATGTGCTAGACAGGTTAACCAAGTATGATATGTTTTTTACAACATGTGCTAGACAGGTTAACCAAGTATGATATGTTTTCTACAACAACATGTGCTAGACAGTATAACCAAATATGATATGTTTTACAACAACATGTGCTAGACAGTATAACCAAGTATGATATGTTTTTTACAATAACATGTGCTAGACAGGTTAACCAAGTATGATATGTTTCCTACAACAACATGTGCTAGACAGGTTAACCAAGTATGATATGTTTTTCACAACAACATGTGCTAGACAGTATAACCAAGTATGATATCTTTCTTTTAACAACATGTGCTAGACAGGTTAACCAAGTATGATATGTTTCCTACAACAACATGTGTCTGACAGATTAACCAAGTATGATATGTTTCCTACAACAACATGTGCTAGACAGGTTAATCAAGTATGATATGTTTCCTACAACAACATGTGATAGACAGTATAACAAAGTATGATATGTTTCTTACAACAACATGTGCTAGACAGGTTAACCAAATATTATATGTTTCCTACAACAACATGTGCTAGACAGTATAACCAAGTATGATATGTTTTTTACAACAACATGTGCTAGACAGGTTAACCAAGTATGATATGTTTCCTAAAACAACATGTGCTAGACAGTATAACCAAGTATGATATGTTTCTTACAACATGTGCTAGACAGGTTAACCAAATATTATATGTTTCCTACAACAACATGTGCTAGACAGGTTAACCAAGTATGATATGTTTCCTACAACAACATGTGCTAGACAGGTTAACCAAGTATTATATGTTTCCTACAACAACATGTTATAGACAGGTTAACCAAGTATGATATGTTTCCTACAACAACATGTGCTAGATAGGTTAACCAAGTATGATATGTTTCCTACAACAACATGTGCTAGACAGGTTAACCAAATATTATATGTTTCCTACAACAACATGTATCAGACAGGTTAATCAAGTATGATATGTTTTTCACAACAACATGTGTTACACAGGTTAACCAAGTATGATATGTTTCCTACAACAACATGTGTTACACAGGTTAATCAAGTATGATATGTTTCCTACAACAACATGTGCTAGACAGGTTAACCAAGTATGATATGTTTTTTACAACAACATGTGCTAGACAGTATAACCAAGTATGATATGTTTTTTACAACATGTGCTAGACAGGTTAACCAAGTATGATATGTTTTTTACAACATGTGCTAGACAGGTTAACCAAGTATGATACGTTTTTTACAACATGTGCTAGACAGGTTAACCAAGTATGATATGTTTCCTACAACAACATGTGCTAGACAGTATAACCAAGTATGATATGTTTCCTACAACAACATGTGTCAGACAGGTTATTCAAGTATTATATGTTTCTTACAACAACATGTGCTAGACAGGTTAACCAAGTATGATATGTTTCCTACAACAACGTGTGTTACAAAGGTTAACCAAGTATGATATGTTTGCTATAACAACGTGTGTTACACAGGTTAATCAAGTATGATATGTTTCCTACAACAACGTGTGTTACACAGGTTAACCAAGTATGATATGTTTCCTACAACAACATGTGTTACACAGGTTAATCAAGTATGATATGTTTCCTACAACAACATGTGCTAGACAGGTTAACCAAGTATGATATGTTTTTTACAACATGTGCTAGACAGGTTAACCAAGTATGATATGTTTTCTACAACAACATGTGCTAGACTGTATAACCAAATATGATATGTTTTTACAACAACATGTGCTAGACAGTATAACCAAGTATGATATGTTTTTTACAACAACATGTGCTAGACAGGTTAACCAAGTATGATATGTTTCCTACAACAACATGTGCTAGACAGGTTAACCAAGTATGATATGTTTTTCACAACAACATGTGCTAGACAGTATAACCAAGTATGATATATTTCTTTTAACAACATGTGCTAGACAGGTTAACCAAGTATGATATGTTTCCTACAACAACATGTGTCTGACAGGTTAACCAAGTATGATATGTTTCCTACAACAACATGTGCTAGACAGGTTAATCAAGTATGATATGTTTCCTACAACAACATGTGATAGACAGTATAACAAAGTATGATATGTTTCTTACAACAACATGTGCTAGACAGGTTAACCAAATATTATATGTTTCCTACAACAACATGTGCTAGACAGTATAACCAAGTATGATATGTTTTTTACAACAACATGTGCTAGACAGGTTAACCAAGTATGATATGTTTCCTAAAACAACATGTGCTAGACAGTATAACCAAGTATGATATGTTTCTTACAACAACATGTGCTAGACAGGTTAACCAAATATTATATGTTTCCTACAACAACATGTGCTAGACAGGTTAACCAAGTATGATATGTTTCCTACAACAACATGTGCTAGACAGGTTAACCAAATATTATATGTTTCCTACAACAACATGTGCTATACAGTATAACCAAGTATGATATGTTTTTGCAACATGTGCTAGACAGGTTAACCAAATATTATATGTTTTTTTACAACAACATGTGCTAGACAGGTTAGCCAAGTATGATATGTTTCTTACAACAACATGTGCTAGACAGGTTAATCAAGTATGATATGTTTCCTACAACAACATGTGCTAGACAGGTTAATCAAGTATGATATGTTTCCTACAACAACATGTGCTAGACAGGTTAACCAAGTATGATATGTTTCCTATAACAACGTGTGTTACACAGGTTAATCAAGTATGATATGTTTCCTACAACAACGTGTGTTACAAAGGTTAACCAAGTATGATATGTTTCCTACAACAACATGTGTTACACAGGTTAACCAAGTATGATATGTTTCCTACAACAACATGTGTTACACAGGTTAATCAAGTATGATATGTTTCCTACAACAACATGTGCTAGGCAGGTTAATCAAGTATTTTATGTTTTCTACAACAACATGTGCTAGACAGGTTAACCAAGTATGATATGTTTCCTACAACAACATGTGCTATACAGTATAACCAAGTATGATATGTTTTTTGCAACATGTGCTAGACAGGTTAACCAAATATTATATGTTTTTTTACAACAACATGTGCTAGACAGGTTAGCCAAGTATGATATGTTTCTTACAACAACATGTGCTAGACAGGTTAATCAAGTATGATATGTTTCCTACAACAACATGTGCTAGACAGGTTAATCAAGTATGATATGTTTCCTACAACAACATGTGCTAGACAGGTTAACCAAGTATGATATGTTTCCTACAACAACATGTGTTACACAGGTTTACCAAGTATGATATGTTTCCTACAACAACGTGTGTTACACAGGTTAATCAAGTATGATATGTTTCCTACAACAACATGTGATAGACAGGTTAACCAAGTATGATATGTTTTTTTACAACAACATGTGCTAGACAGGTTAATCAAGTATGATATGTTTTCTACACCAACATGTGCTAGACAGGTTAACCAAGTATGATATGTTTTTTACAACAACATGTGTTACACAGGTTAATCAAGTATGATATGTTTCCTACAACAACATGTGTTACACAGGTTAATCAAGTATGATATGTTTCCTACAACAACATGTGCTAGACAGGTTAACCAAGTATGATATGTTTTTTACAACATCTTGTGCTAGACAGTATAACCAAGTATGATATGTTTTTCACAACAACATGTGTTACACAGGTTAACCAAGTATGATATGTTTCCTACAACAACATGTGTTACACAGGTTAACCAAGTATGATATGTTTTTTACAACATGTGCTAGACAGGTTAACCAAGTATGATATGTTTCCTACAACAACATGTGTCAGACAGGTTAATCAAGTATGATATGTTTTTCACAACAACATGTGTTACACAGGTTAACCAAGTATGATATGTTTCCTACAACAACATGTGTTACACAGGTTAATCAAGTATGATATGTTTCCTACAACAACATGTGCTAGACAGGTTAACCAAGTATGATATGTTTTTTACAACAACATGTGCTAGACAGTATAACCAAGTATGATATGTTTTTTACAACATGTGCTAGACAGGTTAACCAAGTATGATATGTTTCTTACAACAACATGTGCTAGACAGGTTAATCAAGTATTATATGTTTCTTACAACAACATGTGCTAGACAGGTTAACCAAGTATGATATGTTTTTTACAACATGTGCTAGACAGGTTAACCAAGTATGATATGTTTCTTACAACAACATGTGCTAGACAGGTTAATCAAGTATGATATGTTTCCTACAACAACATGTGCTAGACAGGTTAATCAAGTATTTTATGTTTCCTACAACAACATGTGCTAGACAGGTTAACCAAGTATGATATGTTTCCTACAACAACATGTGCTAGACAGTATAACCAAGTATGATATGTTTCCTACAACAACATGTGCTAGACAGTATAACCAAGTATGATATGTTTTTTACAACATGTGCTAGACAGGTTTACCAAGTATGATATGTTTCCTACAACAACATGTGCTAGACAGTATAACCAAGTATGATATGTTTCCTACAACAACATGTGTCAGACAGGTTAATCAAGTATTATATGTTTCTTACAACAACATGTGCTAGACAGGTTAACCAAGTATGATATGTTTCCTACAACAACGTGTGTTACAAAGGTTAACCAAGTATGATATGTTTCCTATAACAACGTGTGTTACACAGGTTAATTAAGTATGATATGTTTCCTACAACAACGTGTGTTACACAGGTTAACCAAGTATGATATGTTTCCTACAACAACATGTGTTACACAGGTTAATCAAGTATGATATGTTTCCTACAACAACATGTGCTAGACAGGTTAACCAAGTATGATATGTTTTTTACAACATGTGCTAGACAGGTTAACCAAGTATGATATGTTTTCTACAACAACATGTGCTAGACAGTATAACCAAATATGATATGTTTTTACAACAACATGTGCTAGACAGTATAACCAAGTATGATATGTTTTTTACAATAACATGTGCTAGACAGGTTAACCAAGTATGATATGTTTCCTACAACAACATGTGCTAGACAGGTTAACCAAGTATGATATGTTTTTCACAACAACATGTGCTAGACAGTATAACCAAGTATGATATCTTTCTTTTAACAACATGTGCTAGACAGGTTAACCAAGTATGATATGTTTCCTACAACAACATGTGTCTGACAGATTAACCAAGTATGATATGTTTCCTACAACAACATGTGCTAGACAGGTTAATCAAGTATGATATGTTTCCTACAACAACATGTGATAGACAGTATAACAAAGTATGATATGTTTCTTACAACAACATGTGCTAGACAGGTTAACCAAATATTATATGTTTCCTACAACAACATGTGCTAGACAGTATAACCAAGTATGATATGTTTTTTACAACAACATGTGCTAGACAGGTTAACCAAGTATGATATGTTTCCTAAAACAACATGTGCTAGACAGTATAACCAAGTATGATATGTTTCTTACAACATGTGCTAGACAGGTTAACCAAATATTATATGTTTCCTACAACAACATGTGCTAGACAGGTTAACCAAGTATGATATGTTTCCTACAACAACATGTGCTAGACAGGTTAACCAAATATTATATGTTTCCTACAACAACATGTTATAGACAGGTTAACCAAGTATGATATGTTTCCTACAACAACATGTGCTAGATAGGTTAACCAAGTATGATATGTTTCCTACAACAACATGTGCTAGACAGGTTAACCAAATATTATATGTTTCCTACAACAACATGTGCTAGACAGGTTAACCAAGTATGATATGTTTCCTACAACAACATGTACTAGACAGGTTAACCAAGTATGATATGGTTTTTACAACAAAATTTGACCAGGTCGTCTTTTTCTCACAAATTATACTCAAAACATTTAAATTTGTCTTCTATTCGGGATAGCCTCACGTGTTGTATTTCTCTCCATTTATTGGCGGAAAGATTCCTTCGGCAGATCGGTATGAACATTGATCTGGGTCTGCTGTTGAAGAAACCGTCTGGTTTTCCATACACTGATTTCCTTCCTTCTATCTTACGGTTGTTTAATAAGAAGGAACATTCATTTCAAAGGTCGCAATCAGGTTTCGTAAACCACGAACGACACACAAGAAACAACATTTTTGTCGAATTTCTTATTTATTTATGATATAATTAACACGCCCCCAACCAATAGCTCTTTGGTAAATCTACAGGCTTACAACGCTAAATGTCATTTTTTATACCCGTGATGGGCAAGGAACAACAGCTTATTTTGTAGCTCAACAACCAAACCATATAAGCACAAACTTCACAATTAGCTATCCGTTCTCACCACAAGAATCAAAGTTTAATGTTCAAACTTACGACGATGTTAGGTACTTCAACGTCGCTTAATTACACTGCACGTGGAGGTTTATTTACTCATAATGTCAATCGAAAATGAAATGGTTCTATTTTAAACTATCAAATGCTTCGTCGTAGAGTCAAGTTCAAGGCTAATAAAAGCGTGAAAGTGAAAACTGCTCTAGTTGAAAGATAGAACATACATGATTTTACTTGGTCTTCAAATTTCATGAATAGTTCAGTGCAGATTTCTTAAGTGTTCCATTACGGATGTCTAACCAGCGTTGCGTAAAAAATAGGATTCGAAATCTAGCTTTTGTCTGCCACACACCAGCGCCCAGGTGACGTTTTGTCGCATCTTTAAACACCATTTACATTCTAAACAAACAGACCTATACTGTAAGCTCACCACGTGTCACATACTGCAATCTCCCGTGTTTATCCTATCGGGTATCAAGCCTGTTGGGGCGGCCATCACTCTACGGTAAATATTTTTTTCGTGCATGAACGGAATAAACGGATCGTTAGAAACATCTATCATTCGAATATTTGCATGCAAACGAGAGAAAATACAGATTTGTATAAATTCACTCGAGTACGTTCCCCGCTGGAATAGCGTTAAGTTTACGGATTTACAACGCTTAAATCAGAGGCTCGATTCCCGCCGGTTGACACAGCAGTTAGCTCCATGTGGCTAATGGTTAATGTGCTCGAGGGTCGAAACTGAGGAAGTGTGGTTAGCGTTTCTTGTAGCTACATTAATATGGCGGCCAAACCCAACTCTGGTCGGTCATGAGTTGTAGGCGGATGTTGTTAACCAACAACCTTCCCTCATGTCACGTATCCAAAATTATAGAGTTAGGATTTCTGTAACTTTTGCCAAAATGTTAAACAATGGCAACAAATTATTCGATTATGTGCGTTAAAACCGGAAGATCTGACAGTATGGTTTAATTTTTATAAACTGAGGAATATGTCTGTTTATTTACTATCAAACCTTCCCTGCGTATATGTTCTTCTTGTATGGCATGTCTGTATCACTCCAGTTTTCCCTGTATATGGGAGGATATGTCTGTATCACTCGATTCCCTTCGGTGGGCTCAGCAGATAGCCCAATGTGGCTTTGCTATAAGGAAACACAAACAAACTGTATCACTCCACTTTTCCCCATGTATGGGAAGTCTTGTCTGTATGGCTTCAATCCAGTTTTCCCTGCACGTAGGACGACATATATACATGACTTCACTCCAGTTTTTCCTTGTGCATATGATTGTTCAATATAGATATGTGAAGATATATTAATAAAACCTCTTTTCTATACGTAAATACTTTTAATTTTGATTGTGATGAATTTTAAAACAATTTAAGACAGGGCTTCCTAAGCCTAAGTTTCCTGCTCGACTTTTAACATTCAAATTATTGACTTCTCTTTCTTCCATTCGCTACCACTAGGAGTCTAATATTACAACACATAAAGTAACGTTTTACTTATTACAACACTGAGTGCAAAATTCTGACCTAAAGAATAGAATGAGTCACGCCTTTAAAAAGTAATTGTGACGTTGACGGCAGTAGTTGTTAGTTAAACTTATATTAATACATACGACAAATAAAGAAAGATACAAAGACGATCTTCTATGTTACTAGAAACTCTTTGAACAATAAATTCATGATTTAACCTTAGCTTCTGCACATAAATATTTAGCTGACCCCAAAGCAGATAAAGATCGAATGAAAAATATTTGAAAACATGTCATATTTCATTAGAAAAACGCAATGCTCCAAGTAATATACTGTTCTTTATTGTGAAATACAACATCAGTAAATAAACCATATCACCAATTCTTGCCACATACACCCTCAAGTGGCTCAATCGAAAGTCCACAAACTTATCACAGTAAAAACGGAGTTTCGATATCCATAGTGGACAAAGTACAGCGAATCCATTGTGTGCCTTAGCGTTAATAACTGAACAGTACATAATTAATTAGTAGACGAGCTGTTGTTTTTTTAGTAGATACACAAAGTTTTTTTTTAACTAAGCCTTTAAACGTACAGTTTCTCGTGTGTCTGTGACAAAACAAGAACCTAGAACTCTCAAGTTTCGTTTTCTCTCATATCCAAATAGAACGCTTTATTAACAGCCTTCCACTGGGTTCCAAAGGTCGCCTTTAAGCTATCCTTTTTACATGACGTGCGACAACCTCAACAAGTCTGAAAATAAATCGTGTTACATGCTAAAAATAATGAAGAAATAGGATCACCAAGTTATCATAAAGTAGGCTTAGGGTGAATGGTTGGGTATGTCTTGACTCGTTAAAATAGTGAAGAAATGGGATCACCAAATTATGATAAAGTAGGCTAAGAGTGAATGGTTGGGTATGTATTGACTTGTTAAAATAGTGAAGAAATGGGATCACCAAGTTATGATAAAGTAGGCTTAGGGTGAATGGTTGGGTATATATTGACTTGTTAAAATAGTGAAGAAATGGGGTCACCAAGTTATGATAAAGTAGGCTAAGGGTGAATGGTTAGGTATGTATTGACTTGTTAAAATAGTGAAGAAATGGAATCACCAAGTTATGATAAAGTAGGCTAAGGGTGAATGGTTGGTATATATTGACGTGTTAAAATAGTGAAGAAATGGGGTCACCAAGTTATGATAAAGTAGGCTAAGGGTGAATGGTTGGGTATGTATTGACTTGTTAAAATAGTGAAAAAGTGGGATCACCAAGTTATGATAAAGTAGGCTTAGGGTGAATGGTTGGGTATGTATTGACTTGTTAAAATAGTGAAGAAAAGTGGGATCACCAAGTTATGATAAAGTATGCTTAGGGTGAATGGTTGGGTATATATTGACTTGTTAAAATAGTGAAGAAATGGGATCACCAAGTTATGATAAAGTAGGCTAAGGGTGAATGGTTGGGTATATATTGACTTGTTAAAATAGTGAAGAAATGGGGTCACCAAGTTATGATAAAGTATGCTTAGGGTGAATGGTTGGGTATATATTGACTTGTTAAAATAGTGAAGAAATGGGATCACCAAGTTATGATAAAGTAGGCTAAGGGTGAATGGTTGGGTATGTATTGACTTGTTAAAATAAAGAAGAAATGGAATCACCAAGTTATGATAAAGTATGCTTAGGGTGAATGGTTGGGTATATATTGACTTGTTAAAATAGTGAAGAAATGGGATCACCAAGTTATGATAAAGTAGGCTAAGGGTGAATGGTTGGGTATGTATTGACTTGTTAAAATAGTGAAGAAATTGGATCACCAAGTTATGATAAAGTAGGCTAAGGGTGAATGGTTGGGTATGTATTGACTTGTTAAAATAGTGAAGAAATGGGATCACCAAGTTATGATAAAGTAGGCTAAGGGTGAATGGTTGGGTATGTATTGAATTGATAAAATAGTGAAGAAATGGGATCACCAAGTTATGATAAAGTAAGCTTAGGGTGAATGGTTGGGTATATATTGACTTGTTAAAATAGTGAAGAAATGGGATCACCAAGTTATGATAAAGTAGGCTTAGGGTGAATGGTTGGGTATGTATTGACTTGTTAAAATAGTGAAGAAATGGGATCACCAAGTTATGATAAAGTAGGCTTAGGGTGAATGGTTGGGTATGTATTGACTTGTTAAGATAGTGAAGAAATGGGATCACCAAGTTATGATAAAGTAGGCTTAGGGTGAATGGTTGGGTATATATTGACTTGTTAAAATAGTGAAGAAATGGGATCACCAAGTTATGATAAAGTAGGCTTAGGGTGAATGGTTGGGTATATATTGACTTGTTAAAATAGTGAAGAAATGGGTCACCAAGTTATGATAAAGTAGGCTTAGGGTGAATGGTTGGGTATATATTGACTTGTTAAAATAGTGAAGAAATGGATCACCAAGTTATGATAAAGTAGGCTTAGGGTGAATGGTTGGGTATATATTGACTTGTTAAAATAGTGAAGAAATGGGATCACCAAGTTATGATAAAGTAGGCTTAGGGTGAATGGTTGGGTATGTATTGACTTGTTAAAATAGTGAAGAAATGGGATCACCAAGTTATGATAAAGTAGGCTAAGGGTGAATGGTTGGGTATGTATTGACTTGTTAAAATAGTGAAGAAATGGGATCACCAAGTTATGATAAAGTAGGCTAAGGGTGAATGGTTGGGTATATATTGACGTGTTAAAATAGTGAAGAAATGGGGTCACCAAGTTATGATAAAGTAAGCTTAAGGGTGAATGGTTGGGTATATATTGACTTGTTAAAAT
Organism: Tachypleus tridentatus; assembly: GCF_004210375.1. Lineage (NCBI taxonomy): Eukaryota > Metazoa > Arthropoda > Merostomata > Xiphosura > Limulidae > Tachypleus > Tachypleus tridentatus. Next base: position 32,930,919 of record NW_027467777.1, on the reverse strand, counting down.
AGTGAAGAAATGGGGTCACCAAGTTATGATAAAGTAGGCTTAGGGTGAATGGTTGGGTATATATTGACTTGTTAAAATAGTGAAGAAATGGGATCACCAAGTTATGATAAAGTAGGCTTAGGGTGAATGGTTGGGTATATATTGACTTGTTAAGATAGTGAAGAAATGGGTCACCAAGTTATGATAAAGTAAGCTTAGGGTGAATGGTTGGGTATATATTGACTTGTTAAAATAGTGAAGAAATGGGATCACCAAGTTATGATAAAGTAGGCTTAGGGTGAATGGTTGGGTATATATTGACTTGTTAAAATAGTGAAGAAATGGGATCACCAAGTTATGATAAAGTGAGCTTAGGGTGAATGGTTGGGTATATATTGACTTGTTAAAATAGTGAAGAAATGGGATCACCAAGTTATGATAAAGTAGGCTTAGGGTGAATGGTTGGGTATATATTGACTTGTTAAAATAGTGAAGAAATGGAATCACCAAGTTATGATAAAGTAGGCTTAGGGTGAATGGTTGGTATATATTGACTTGTTAAAATAGTGAAGAAATGGGGTCACCAAGTTATGATAAAGTAGGCTAAGGGTGAATGGTTGGGTATGTATTGACTTGTTAAAATAGTGAAGAAATGGGGTCACCAAGTTATGATAAAGTAGGCTAAGGGTGAATGGTTGGGTATGTATTGACTTGTTAAAATAGTGAAAAAGTGGGATCACCAAGTTATGATAAAGTATGCTTAGGGTGAATGGTTGGGTATGTATTGACTTGTTAAAATAGTGAAGAAATGGGATCACCAAGTTATGATAAAGTAGGCTTAGGGTGAATGGTTGGGTATATATTGACTTGTTAAAATAGTGAAGAAATGGGATCACCAAGTTATGATAAAGTAGGCTTAGGGTGAATGGTTGGTATATATTGACGTGTTAAAATAGTGAAGAAATGGGTCACCAAGTTATGATAAAGTAGGCTAAGGGTGAATGGTTGGGTATGTATTGACTTGTTAAAATAGTGAAGAAATGGGATCACCAAGTTATGATAAAGTAAGCTAAGGGTGAATGGTTGGGTATATATTGACTTGTTAAAATAGTGAAGAAATGGGATCACCAAGTTATGATAAAGTAGGCTTAGGGTGAATGGTTGGGTATGTATTGACTTGTTAAAATAGTGAAGAAATGGGATCACCAAGTTATGATAAAGTAGGCTAAGGGTGAATGGTTGGGTATGTATTGACTTGTTAAAATAGTGAAGAAATGGGGTCACCAAGTTATGATAAAGTAGGCTTAGGGTGAATGGTTGGGTATATATTGACTTGTTAAAAATAGTGAAGAAATGGGATCACCAAGTTATGATAAAGTAGGCTAAGGGTGAATGGTTGGGTATGTATTGACTTGTTAAAATAGTGAAGAAATGGGGTCACCAAGTTATGATAAAGTAAGCTTAGGATGAATGGTTGGGTATATATTGACTTGTTAAAATAGTGAAGAAATGGGGTCACCAAGTTATGATAAAGTAGGCTTAGGGTGAATGGTTGGGTATATATTGACTTGTTAAGATAGTGAAGAAATGGGTCACCAAGTTATGATAAAGTGAGCTTAGGGTGAATGGTTGGGTATATATTGACTTGTTAAAATAGTGAAGAAATGGGATCACCAAGTTATGATAAAGTAGGCTTAGGGTGAATGGTTGGGTATATATTGACTTGTTAAAAATAGTGAAGAAATGGGATCACCAAGTTATGATAAAGTAGGCTAAGGGTGAATGGTTGGGTATGTATTGACTTGTTAAAATAGTGAAGAAATGGGGTCACCAAGTTATGATAAAGTAGGCTAAGGGTGAATGGTTGGGTATGTATTGACTTGTTAAAATAGTGAAGAAATGGGATCACCAAGTTATGATAAAGTAGGCTAAGGGTGAATGGTTGGGTATGTATTGAATTGATAAAATAGTGAAGAAATGGGGTCACCAAGTTATGATAAAGTAAGCTAAGGGTGAATGGTTGGGTATATATTGACTTGTTAAAATAGTGAAGAAATGGGGTCACCAAGTTATGATAAAGTAGGCTTAGGGTGAATGGTTGGGTATGTATTGACTTGTTAAAATAGTGAAGAAATGGGATCACCAAGTTATGATAAAGTAGGCTTAGGGTGAATGGTTGGGTATATATTGACTTGTTAAAATAGTGAAGAAATGGGGTCACCAAGTTATGATAAAGTAAGCTTAGGATGAATGGTTGGGTATATATTGACTTGTTAAAATAGTGAAGAAATGGGTCACCAAGTTATGATAAAGTAGGCTTAGGGTGAATGGTTGGGTATATATTGACTTGTTAAGATAGTGAAGAAATGGGTCACCAAGTTATGATAAAGTGAGCTTAGGGTGAATGGTTGGGTATATATTGACTTGTTAAAATAGTGAAGAAATGGGATCACCAAGTTATGATAAAGTAGGCTTAGGGTGAATGGTTGGGTATATATTGACTTGTTAAAAATAGTGAAGAAATGGGATCACCAAGTTATGATAAAGTAGGCTTAGGGTGAATGGTTGGGTACATATTGACTTGTTAAAATAGTGAAGAAATGGGGTCACCAAGTTATGATAAAGTAGGCTAAGGGTGAATGGTTGGGTATGTATTGACTTGTTAAAATAGTGAAGAAATGGAATCACCAAGTTATGATAAAGTAGGCTAAGGGAGATTGGTTGGTATATATTGACGTGTTAAAATAGTGAAGAAATGGGGTCACCAAGTTATGATAAAGTAGGCTAAGGGTGAATGGTTGGGTATGTATTGACTTGTTAAAATAGTGAAAAAGTGGGATCACCAAGTTATGATAAAGTATGCTTAGGGTGAATGGTTGGGTATGTATTGACTTGTTAAAATAGTGAAGAAATGGGATCACCAAGTTATGATAAAGTATGCTTAGGGTGAATGGTTGGGTATATATTGACTTGTTAAAAATAGTGAAGAAATGGGGTCACCAAGTTATGATAAAGTAGGCTAAGGGTGAATGGTTGGTATATATTGACGTGTTAAAATAGTGAAGAAATGGGTCACCAAGTTATGATAAAGTAGGCTAAGGGTGAATGGTTGGGTATGTATTGACTTGTTAAAATAGTGAAGAAATGGGATCACCAAGTTATGATAAAGTAAGCTAAGGGTGAATGGTTGGGTATATATTGACTTGTTAAAATAGTGAAGAAATGGGATCACCAAGTTATGATAAAGTATGCTTAGGGTGAATGGTTGGGTATGTATTGACTTGTTAAAATAGTGAAGAAATGGGATCACCAAGTTATGATAAAGTAGGCTTAGGGTGAATGGTTGGGTATATATTGACTTGTTAAAATAGTGAAGAAATGGGTCACCAAGTTATGATAAAGTGAGCTTAGGGTGAATGGTTGGGTATATATTGACTTGTTAAAATAGTGAAGAAATGGGATCACCAAGTTATGATAAAGTAGGCTTAGGGTGAATGGTTGGGTATGTATTGACTTGTTAAAATAGTGAAGAAATGGGATCACCAAGTTATGATAAAGTAGGCTTAGGGTGAATGGTTGGGTATGTATTGACTTGTTAAAATAGTGAAGAAATGGGATCACCAAGTTATGATAAAGTAGGCTAAGGGTGAATGGTTGGGTATATATTGACTTGTTAAAATAGTGAAGAAATGGGATCACCAAGTTATGATAAAGTAGGCTAAGGGTGAATGGTTGGGTATGTATTGACTTGTTAAAATAGTGAAGAAATGGGGTCACCAAGTTATGATAAAGTAGGCTAAGGGTGAATGGTTGGGTATATATTGACTTGTTAAAATAGTGAAGAAATGGGGTCACCAAGTTATGATAAAGTAGGCTTAGGGTGAATGGTTGGGTATGTATTGACTTGTTAAAATAGTGAAGAAATGGGATCACCAAGTTATGATAAAGTAGGCTTAGGGTGAATGGTTGGGTATGTATTGACTTGTTAAGATAGTGAAGAAATGGGGTCACCAAGTTATGATAAAGTAAGCTTAGGATGAATGGTTGGATATATATTGACTTGTTAAAATAGTGAAGAAATGGGGTCACCAAGTTATGATAAAGTAGGCTTAGGGTGAATGGTTGGGTATATATTGACTTGTTAAGATAGTGAAGAAATGGGTCACCAAGTTATGATAAAGTGAGCTTAGGGTGAATGGTTGGGTATATATTGACTTGTTAAAATAGTGAAGAAATGGGGTCACCAAGTTATGATAAAGTAGGCTTAGGGTGAATGGTTGGGTATATATTGACTTGTTAAAATAGTGTAAAAGTGGGATCACCAAGTTATGATAAAGTATGCTTAGGGTGAATGGTTGGGTATGTATTGACTTGTTAAAATAGTGAAGAAATGGGATCACCAAGTTATGATAAAGTATGCTTAGGGTGAATGGTTGGGTATATATTGACTTGTTAAAAATAGTGAAGAAATGGGGTCACCAAGTTATGATAAAGTAGGCTAAGGGTGAATGGTTGGGTATGTATTGACTTGTTAAAAATAGTGAAGAAATGGGGTCACCAAGTTATGATAAAGTAGGCTAAGGGTGAATGGTTGGTATATATTGACGTGTTAAAATAGTGAAGAAATGGGGTCACCAAGTTATGATAAAGTAGGCTAAGGGTGAATGGTTGGGTATGTATTGACTTGTTAAAATAGTGAAGAAATGGGGTCACCAAGTTATGATAAAGTAAGCTTAGGATGAATGGTTGGGTATATATTGACTTGTTAAAATAGTGAAGAAATGGGGTCACCAAGTTATGATAAAGTAGGCTTAGGGTGAATGGTTGGGTATGTATTGACTTGTTAAGATAGTGAAGAAATGGGGTCACCAAGTTATGATAAAGTAAGCTTAGGATGAATGGTTGGGTTTATATTGACTTGTTAAAATAGTGAAGAAATGGGGTCACCAAGTTATGATAAAGTAGGCTTAGGGTGAATGGTTGGGTATATATTGACTTGTTAAGATAATGAAGAAATGGGTCACCAAGTTATGATAAAGTGAGCTTAGGGTGAATGGTTGGGTTATATTGACTTGTTAAAATAGTGAAGAAATGGGGTCACCAAGTTATGATAAAGTAGGCTTAGGGTGAATGGTTGGGTATATATTGACTTGTTAGAGTACAATAAAGTTATGTGGTAAAACAACAATAAACATTCTTAGGTTACAATAAAGTTAAAAGGTAAAACGTTTTCAGACAACAGACATTGTTAGGGTACAACAAAGTTAAAAGATAAAATATTTCTAGACAATAAACATTGTTAGGTTACAATAAAACATAAGATACATACTTTGTGAACAATTATAATTATAAGACTTGAATGTTGGAATGAAATAAAGTCGACAACCAAAAGTTTTCTATTTTTTATAAATATTCAAGACGTTTTTTTAAAGGTTTTTTAATCGTTTGTAATTGTTCTAAGTTTTTTTTACATCAATTGGGCATATTTTTTGTTTTGTGTTCAGACAGAGTTATTTTTTTCGTATATCTTTTATATTTTGTAATCATGTTTTGAAAAATTTTAGTATCTCGTATTCGACTGAAACATATGTTTGAAAATTGTTTTATTGAAATAGAAACACTTCTTTTTAACCAGACACAATTGTTATGTCACAAAATGCTAAATTTTTACAACAGTGTTATATCTCATTTTGAAAGATACAAGACATAATTATCTGATTACCTAGATAATTAGATTTTCACTTTGAAACAAAGAAACCTAAAACTGCAAAACAACAAACTTTCAACTTGTCTTTTAACAAAATAATAAGACATAAACAAAAAGGTAAAAATAAAAAATAAACGAACGTGGGAAGCGAGACGATAACTTAGGAGATATTTAGACCTCAGCTTTTCTCACACCTAAGCTCTATTTATACTAATTCTTATTAACGTCATGTGTGCTGAACTTTGGGCTGTTGAAAGGTAAAGAAAATGGTCATTGGAGTCATATTATTATTCTCAGTTATAAACTGGTTCAGTATTTCTCATTTTGTTTAATCGAGATTTGATACCTACCGATACAACAGGTATTCCACTATGTAGCTTTGTGCTTAAAATAATCAATGAATGATGTTAATATATACTGTATAAAAACTGATAATTAGAACCTAAAACTGTAATGGCTCTAAACCTTTAGCTACAGTGTTCTTAACAAATATATCTAAAAATACACTGTTACTTTTACCACTATTTTACTTCATTTAAACTCACTTTAGTCTTAAAGATACCCTGTTACTACTATTACTATTATACATTATTCAAACTAATTTTAGTCTTAACGATACGCTGTTACTCCTATTACTATTATACATTATTCAAACTAATTTTATTCTTAAGGATAAGCTGTCACTCCTATTACTATTATACATTATTCAAACTAATTTTAGTCTTAACGATACGCTGTTACTCCTATTACTATTATACATTATTCAAACTAATTTTAGTCTTAACGATACGCTGTCACTCCTATTACTATTATACATTATTCAAACTAATTTTAGTCTTAACGATACGCTGTTACTCCTATTCCTATTATACATTATTCAAACTAATTTTAGTCTTAACGATACGCTGTTACTCCTATTACTATTATACATTATTCAAACTAATTTTAGTCTTAACGATACGCTGTTACTCCTATTACTATTATACACTAATTTTAGTCTTAACGATACGCTGTTACTCCTATTACTATTATACATTATTTAAACTAATTTTAGTCTTAACGATACACTGTTACTCCGATCACTATTATACATTATTCAAACTAATTTTAGTCTTAACGATACACTGTTACTCCTATCACTATTATACATTATTCAAACTAATTTTAGTCTTAACGATACGCTGTTACTCCTATTACTATTATACATTATCCAAACTAATTTTAGTCTTAACGATACACTGTTACTCGTATTACTATTATAAATTATTCAAACTAATTTTAGTCTTAACGATACACTGTTACTACTATTACTATTATACATTATTCAAACTAATTTTAGTCTTAACGATACGCTGTTACTCCTATTACTATTATACATTATTTAAACTAATTTTAGTCTTAACGATAGACTGTTACTCCTATCACTATTATACTTTATACAGACTAACTTTAGTCTTAACGAATCATTGCTACTCCTACACATTATTATGTTTATTCAAACTACGTTTAGAGTCAAATGTGCACTTTTTTCACTTATTACCGAAATAAGGACAAGTGTGTTATACAAAATAATAAACCATACTTTTTATAAATTGTCTTACATTTTTTTCCCCCAATTTCAACAACCTGTTTCTGTACTTTTCTGCGTTACCGGGAACGTCAAAGTTACAACATATACCAGTAAGCGGCCTTCAATATGTGACGTCACTCCACGGGAGGTCGCCTCAAAATGTTTAACGCAATCCTTTAGATCCGTCACTTAGTTCTATTCTAGGTAGCCTTTTTTATATTAAAAGAAAGAGATTATACCTTCATTTCACAACATTATGTCTTATTAAAGCAGTGCGTGGGTTAAACGAGTTGTGTGCTAAGATGTAATTAACTCAGCCAAATTAATTTGTCTTTTAAATATGTGATCGACCATCTTAATATTGTGCGTTTTGAAGTTATCGTAGGGGTACAGGGGTACTTACCAGAATTGAAAAAGGCCGTGTTTCTGATTTTTCCTAAATTACAGCTTACAGAGGTTTTTTAGAAGATAATCGATAAAAATTACAATATGTAATAAGTTTACTTTTCTTGTTCCTGGGCAGAAAGTGTTATTTCCCAATTTTTATGTCGGAAGTAAATGGAAAAACACCTATTTTTCTCTTCAAACTTTGCTTTTGTGACCTGGAAGCGTATAACGAAAACATGATAAAAGACTATATGTGGGGGGCTGATACGTGAAAGTGATTTACATTACAGTTGTAAGTCTCGAAAAACTACTCACTTCTAAACAGTTTTATATAACTTTAGTATAAATACATGTAAACCTTGATTCATATGTTGTTTTATTCAGACCATATGTAAATGAAAATGTGCAAATTTGCCCGTTTTTACATAGAAAATAGGTTAATTTCTAAATTTCATTATCCAGGTCACAAAACAAAGTTTGAAGGGAATAATGGCCATTTTCTGTACTTTTACAACATAAACAATTAAGAAATAACACATACTATCCAGGAACAAAATTTGTGTTATACAGTTAGTCACTGAATACATTAAACCTGTCAGCCAGTATCTGTAACTAAGATATTAATACTAAGGCTTAATAAATAGTAAGTTAAATAGTCTGACGCCAACACTAACTTATTCGAGCTCAAATTCTGATCTTAAATTTCAAGTTGAATGGGAAAAAAACAACTAACGGAAGGTCACAAGGTTTATATTGGTGTTTAAAGCTGGTTGATCCTGTATCCTAGATTTGTCGAACTTAGAGCTGTAGGTGCGTTATAAGCGTGATAAACAATACCTTCCATTTATGATTTGTGGTGGGGTGTTGCCAACTAGTTTCCTTCAACTTGTTCAATGATTTAGAATCAGAAACGTCAACCTAGTAGATTTACGGTAAATAGTAAATATATACATATAGGGTGACGTATTTCCTACGTGAGAAGCATCAAATTTGAACAACCAATAAATATCCGCCAGTGATGACGTCAATATTGTACCCGTCAAGTGGATTGAGTTTTGTCTATAATTCTTTCAGCTTTATCGTAGCATTAATGTGAAATACTGTTTCGTATTACGATTCCAAATGCATGTATAAGCTTTAAGAACATTGCTAATTTACAACTGTTGTCCATCTAGATTGTCCTTCACAGTACTGACAACTGTTGTCCATCTAGATTGTCCTTCACAGTACTGAAAAAGATGAACGTCACATGGTGCTAATTAACTGCTGCATACAGAATGAGAAAGGAACTCTTCACCTGAATTTCTCTGAGCAACGAATTGATTTGGTATTTTCTTACAGAGGACTCTTTACCACGGACGGACGATGACCAGTTAACATGATTGTACATCTTGTTCCAGTCCACAAGAAAGAAAACTGTTATTATTTGTTATTCGTTAAAAGACGCTCAGGAAGCAGAATATGGAAACTAATTAAGAGGTTTAACAATCGCCAACGTTTACACATTATTATTTTAAGAAGGGTGACGTTTCAAGACAGGGTCTTCTTCAGATTCGATAGCTTACACGAGAGGCACATGCGCAGAATTCACAGAACGTGTGAGACTGTTCGTGGAATGTTGAGCGTCAACATTTAGAGCAAAATTACATGTATTACATAAAAGTTACATTATATGTATTACATAAAAGTTACGTTACATGTAGTACATAAAACAGAGAAACAAGGAGATATAAAAACATAGAAAGAAGGAGATATAGAAACAAAGAAACAAGGAAATATAAAAACATAGAAACAAGGAGATATAAAAACATAGAAACAAGAAGATATAAAAACATACAAAGAAGGAGAAATAGAAACATACAAAGAAGGAGATATAGAAACATCGAAACAAGGAGATATAGAAACATAGAAACAAGGAGATATAGAAACATAGAAACAAGGAAATATAAAAACATACAAACAATGAGATATAAAAACATACAAACAAGGAGATATAGAAACATATAAAGAAGGAAATATAAAAACATAGAAACAAGTAGATATAAAAACATACAAACAAGGAGATAGAGAAACATAGAAACAAAAAAATATAAAAACATAGAAACAAGGAGATATATAAATAGAGGAACAACAAGATATAGAAACAAGGAAAAAAAAACAGAGAAAAAGGAGGTATAAAAACAGAGAAACAAGGAGATATAAAAACATAGAAACAAGGAGATATAAAAACAGAGAAACAACGAGATATAAAAACATAGAAACAAGGAGATATAGAAATAAAGGAACAACAAGATATAGAAACAAAAAAAAAACAGAGAAAAAGGAGGTATAAAAACAGAGAAACAAGGAGATATAAAAACATAGAAACAAGGAGATATAAAAACAGAGAAACAACGAGATATAAAAACATTGAAACAACGAGATATAGAAACAGAGAAACAAGGAGATATAGAAACAGAGAAACAAAAAGATATAAAAACATAGAAACAAGGAGATATAAAAACATAGAAACAAGGAGATATAGAAACATAGAAACAAGGAGATATAGAAACATAGAAACAAGGAGATATAGAAACATAGAAACAAGGAGATATATAAACATAGAAACAAGGAGATATAAAAACATAGAAACAAGGAGATACAGAAACAAGAAACAATGAGATATAGAAACATAGAAACAAGGAGATATAGAAATACAGAAACTAAAAATATCAAAACATTCAAAGAAGGAGATATAGAAACAGAGGAACAATAAGATATAGAAATATAGAAACAAGGAAAAAAAACAGAGAAACACGGAGATATAAAAACATAGAAACAAGGAGATACAGAAACAAGGAGATATAGAAACAGAGAAACAAGGAGATACAGAAACAAGGAGATATAGAAACAGAGAAACAAGGAGATATAAAAACAGAGAAACAAGGAGATACAAAAACAGAGAAACAAGGAGATATAGAAACAGAGAAACAATGAGATATAGTAACAAGGAGATATAGAAACAGAGAAACAAGGAGATATAGAAACAGAGAAACAAGGAGATATAGAAACAGAGAAAAGAAAAGAGACAGAAAACATAGAAACAAGAAAGATATAAAAACATAGAAAACAAGAGATATAAAAAATAGAAACAAGGAAATATAAAAAACATAGAAACAAGGAAATATAAAACATAGAAACAATGAGATATAGAAACATAGAAACAAGAAGATATAGAAACAGAGAAACAAAGAGATAAAGAAACATAGAAACAAGAAGATATAAAAACAGAGATACAATGTGATATAGAAACAGAGAAAGAAGGAGATATAAAAACATAGAAACAAGTAGATATAAAAAACAGAGAAACAAGGAGATATAGAAACAGAGATACAAGGAGATATAGAAATAGAGGAACAAGGAGATATCAAAACAGAAGAACAAGGAGATATAGAAACAGAGAAACAAGGAGATATAGAAACATAGAAACAAGGAGATTTAGAAACATAGAAAGAAGGAGATATAGAAACAGATCAACAAGGACATAAACAAACATAGAAACAAGAAGATATAGAAACATTGAAACAAGGAGATATAGAAACATAGAAACAAGGAGATATAGAAACATCGAAACAAAGAGATATAAAAACATAGAAACAGAGAGATATAGAAACATAGAAACAAGGAGATATAGAAACATAGAAACAAGTAAATATAGAAACATAGAAACAAGAAAATATATAAACATTGAAAGAAGGAGATATAGAAACAGAGAAACAAGAAGATATAAAAACAGAGAAACAAGGAGATATAGAAAAAAGAAGATATAGAAACAGAAACAAGGAGATGTAAAAACATAGAAACAAGGAGAAATAGAAACATAGAAACAATGAGAAATTAAAACAGAGTAACAAGGAGATACAGAAACAGAGAAAGAAGAAGATATAAAAACAGATAAACAAGGAGATATGGAAACAAGGAGATATAGAAACATAGAAGCAAAGAGAAATAGAAACATAGAAACAAGGAAAAATAAAAACAGAGAAACAATGAGATATAAAAACATACAAACAAGGAGATATAGAAACATATAAAGAAGGAAATATAAAAACATAGAAACAAGTAGATATAAAAACATACAAACAAGGAGATATATAAATATAGAAACAAGGAGATATAAAAACATAGAAACAAGGAGATATAGAAACAAGGAGATATAGAAACAATAGAAACAAGAGATATAGAAACAAGAAACAAAAAATCAAAACAAAACATTAAAAAGGAGATATAAAACAGAGGAACAATAAGATATAGAAATATAGAAAGAAAGAAAAAAACAGAGAAACACGGAGATATAAAACATAGAAACAAGGAGATATAGAAACAAAGAAACAAGGAGATATAGAAACAAGGAGATATAGAAACAGAGAAACAAGGAGATACAAAAACAGAGAAACAAGAAGATATAAAAACAGAGAAACAAGGAGATATAGAAACATACAAAGAAGGAGAAATAGAAACATACAAAGAAGGAGATATAGAAACATCAGAAACAAGGAGATATAGAAACATCAGAAACAAGGAGATATAAAAACATAGAAACAAGGAAATATAAAACATAGAAACAAGGAGATATAAAAACATAGAAACAAGGAGATATAGAAACATAGAAACAAGGAAATATAAAAACATAGAAACAAGGAGATATAAAACATACAAACAAGGAGATATAGAAACATAGAAACAAAAAAATATAAAAACATAGAAACAAGGAGATATAGAAATAGAGGAATAACAAGATATAGAAACAGAGGAATAACAAGATATAGAAACAAGAAAAAAACAGAGAAAAAGGAGGTATAAAAACAGAGAAACAAGGTGATATAGAAACAGAGAAACAAGGAGTAATAGAAACATAGAAACAAGGAGATATAGAAACATAGAAACAAGGAAATATAAAAACATTGAAAGAAGGAGATATAGAAACTGAGGAACAATAAGATATACAAACATAGAAAAAAGGAGATATAAAAACAGAGATACAAGGTGATATAGAAACAGAGAAAGAAGGAGATATAGAAACAGAGAAACAATGAGATATAGTAACAAGGTGATATAGAAACAGAGAAACAAGGTGATATAGAAACATAGAAAGAAGGAGATATAGAAACAGAGAAACAAAGAGATAAAGAAACATAGAAACAAGAAGATATAGAAACATCGAAACAAGAGATATAGAAACATAGAAACAACGAGATACAGAAACATAGAAACAAGGAAATATAAAAACATAGAAACAATGAGATATAGAAACATAGAAACAAGAAGATATAGAAACAGAGAAACAAAGAGATAAAGAAACATAGAAACAAGAAGATATAAAAACAGAGATACAATGTGATATAGAAACAGAGAAAGAAGGAGATATAAAAAACATAGAAACAAGTAGATATAAAAACAGAGAAACAAGGAGATATAGAAACAGAGATACAAGGAGATATAGAAATAGAGGAACAAGGAGATATCAAAACAGAAGAACAAGGAGATATAGAAACAGAGCAACAAGGAGATATAGAAACATAGAAACAAGGAGATTTAGAAACATAGAAAGAAGGAGATATAGAAACAGATCAACAAGGGCATAAACAAACATAGAAACAAGAAGATATAGAAACATTGAAACAAGGAGATATAGAAACATAGAAAAAAGGAGATATAGAAACATCGAAACAAAGAGATATAAAAACATAGCAACAGAGAGATATAGAAACATAGAAACAAGGAGATATAGAAACATAGAAACAAGTAAATATAGAAACATAGAAACGAAGAAAATATATAAACATTGAAAGAAGGAGATATAGAAACAGAGAAACAAGAAGATATAAAAACAGAGAAACAAGGAGATATAGAAAAAAGAAGATATAGAAACAGAAACAAGGAGATGTAAAAACATAGAAACAAGGAGAAATAGAAACATAGAAACAATGAGAAATTAAAACAGAGTAACAAGGAGATACAGAAACAGAGAAAGAAGAAGATATAAAAACAGATAAACAAGGAGATATGGAAACAAGGAGATATAGAAACATAGAAGCAAAGAGAAATAGAAACATAGAAACAAGGAAAAATAAAAACAGAGAAACAACGAGATATGGAAACCGAAACAAGGAGATATAGTAACAGAAAAACAAGGAGATATGGAAACAGAGAAACAAGGAGATATAGAAACAGAGAAACAAGGAGATATAGAAACATACAAAGAAGGAGAAATAGAAACATACAAATAGGAGATATAGAAACATCGAAACAAGGAGATATAGAAACATCGAAACAAGGAGATATAGAAACATAGAAACAAGGAAATATAAAAACATAGAAACAATGAGATATAAAAACATACAAACAAGGAGATATAGAAACATACAAAGAAGGAAATATAAAAACATAGAAACAAGTAGATATAAAAACATACAAACACGGAGATAGAGAAACATAGAAACAAAAAAATATAAAAACATAGAAACAAGGAGATATAGAAATAGAGGAACAACAAGATATAGAAACAAGGAAAAAAACAGAGAAAAAGGAGGTATAAAAACATAGAAACAAGGAGATATAAAAACATAGAAACAAGGAGATATAAAAACAGAGAAACAACGAGATATAAAAACATAGAAACAAGGAGATATAGAAATAGAGGAACAACAAGATATAGAAACAAAAAAAAAACAGAGAAAAAGGAGGTATAAAAACAGAGAAACAAGGAGATATAAAAACATAGAAACAAAGAGATATAAAAACAGAGAAACAAGGAGATATAAAAACATAGAAACAACGAGATATAGAAACAGAGAAACAAGGAGATATAGAAACAGAGAAACAAAAAGATATAAAAACATACAAACAAGGAGATATAAAAACATACAAATAAGGAGATATAGAAACATCGAAACAAGGAGATATAGAAACAGAGAAACAAGGAGATATAGAAACATCGAAACAAGGAGATATATAAACATAGAAACAAGGTAATATAGAAACATAGAAAAAAGGAGATATAGAAATATAGAAACTAAAAATATCAAAACATTCAAAGAAGGAGATATAGAAACAGAGGAACAATAAGATATAGAAACATAGAAACAAGGAAAAAAACAGAGAAACAAGGAGATATAAAAACATAGAAACAAGGAGATATAGAAACAGAGAAACAAGGAGATATAAAATCAGAGAAACAAGGAGATACAAAAACAGAGAAACAAGGAGATATAAAAACAGAGAAACAAGGAGATATAGAAACATACAAAGGAGATATAGAAACAGAGAAACAAGGAGATATAGAAACAGAGAAACAAAAAGAAAAAGAAACAGAGAAACAATGAGATATAGAAAGAGAAACAAGGAGAAAAAGAAACAGAGAAACAAGGAGATATAGAAACATAGAAAGAAGGAGATATAGTAACAGAAAAACAAGGAGATATAGAAACAGAGAAACAAGGAGACATAAAAACATAGAAACAAGGAGATATAAAACAGAGAAAACAAGGAGATATAAAACAAGTCAGAAACAAGGAGATATAGAAACAAGATGATAAAAGAAGAGAAACAAGGAGATATAGAAACAGAGAAACAAGTAGAAATAGAAACATAGAAACAAGGAGAAATAAAAACAAATAAACAAGGAGATATAGAAACAAGATGATAAAAAACAGAGAAACAAGGAGATATAAAACAGAGAAACAAGGAGATAGAAACAGAGAAACAAGGAGATATAGAAACAAGATGATAAAGAAACAGAGAAACAAGGAGATATAAAAACATAGAAACAAGTAGAAATAGAAACAAAGAAACAAGGAGAAATAAAAACAGAAACAAGGAGATATAGAAACATAGAAAGAAGGAGATATAAAATGATAAGAAACAGATAGGAGATATAAAACATAGAAGGAGATAGAGAAACATAGAAACAAGGAGATATAGAAACAGATAAACAAGGAGATATAAAAACATAGAAACAAGGAGATATAAAACATAGATGAAAAAGGAAGGAGATATAAAACAGAACAAGGAGATATAGAAACACAAAACAAGAGATATAGAAACAAGGAGAATACAAACATAGATATAAAACAGACAAGATGATATAGAAACAGGAGAAACAAGGAGATATAAACAGAAACAAGAGGATGATATAAAACAAAAAACAACAAGGAAATATAAAATAGAAACAATGAAATGTAAAAATAGAGAAACAAGGAGATATAGAAACATAGAAACAAGGAGATATAGAAACAGAGAAACAAGGAGATAAAAAACATAGAAACAAAGGATATAAAACTAGAAAACAAGGAGATATAAAACAACAGAAATAGACAAGGAGATACAAGAAACATATAGAATGGACAATAAGAAGGAGATACAGAAACAGAGAAACAAGGATACATATAAACTGAAAAACATGGAGATATAGAAACAGAGAAACAACGATATAGAGAAATATAGAAACAAAGAGATATAGAAACAGAGAAAAAAGGAGATAGAGAAACATAAAAACAAGGAGATATAGAAACAGAGAAACAAGGAGATAAAGAAACATAGAAACAAGAAGATATAGAAACATCGAAACAAGGAGATATAGAAACATCGAAACAAGGAGATATAGAAACATAGAAACAAGGAGATATAGAAACATAGAAACAATGAGATATAGAAACATAAAAACAAGGAGAAATACAAACATAGAAACAAGATGATATAGAAACATACAACAAGGAGATATGAAAATATAGAAACAAGGACATATAAAAGCAAACAAACAAAAAGATGTAGAAACAGAGAAACAAAGGGATATAGGAACAAGATGATATAGAAATATAAAAAGGAAATGTAAAAATAGAGAAACAAGGAGATATAGAAACATACAAAGAAGGAGAAATAGAAACAGAGAAACAAGGATACTTATAAACAGAAAAACATGGAGATATAGAAACAGAGAAAAAAGGAGATAGAGAAACATAAAAACAAGGAGATATAAAAACAGAGAAACAAGAAGATATAGAAACAGAGAAACAAGTAGATATAGAAGCATAGAAACAAGGAGATATAGAAACATAGAAACAAGAAGATATAGAAACATAGAAACAAGGAGATATAAAAACATCGAAACAAGGAGATATGAAAATATAGAAACAAGGACATATAAAAGCAGACAATCAAAGAGATGTAGAAACAGAGAAACAAGGGATATAGGAAAAAGATGATATAGAAACAGAGAAACAAGGAGATATAAAAACATAAAAAAGGAAATGTAAAAATAGAGAAACAAGGAGATATAGAAACAGAGAAACAAGGAGATAAAAACATAGAAACAAGGAGATATAAAACATAGAAACAAGGAGATATAGAAACATAGAAACAAGGAGATATAGAAACATAGAAACAAGGAGATATAGAAACATAGAAACAAGGAGATATAAAACAGAAACAAGGAGATATAGAAACATAAAACAAGAGAATAGAAAACATAGAAACAAGAGATATAGAAACATAGAAACAAGGAGATATAAAAAAATAGAAAACAAGGAGATATAGAAACAAAGAAACAAAGATATAAAAACAGAGAAACAAGGAGATATAGAAACAAGAGATATAGAAACAGGAAATATACAAAACAGAGAAACAAGGAGATATAGAAACATAGAAACAAGGAGATATAGAAACAGAGAAACAAGGAGATATATAAACAGAGAAAACAAGGAGATATAGAAACAGAGAAAAAAAGGAGATATAGAAACATAAAACAAGGAGATATAAACAAGAAACAAGATAGATATAGAAACAGAGAAACAAGGAGATATAGAAACATAGAAACAAGGAGATATAAAACATAGAAACAAGGAGATATAGAAACATAGAAACAAGGAGATAAAAAACAAAGAAACAAGAGAAAAACAAGGAGATATAAAAACATACAAACAAGGAGATATAGAAACATACAAAGAAGGAGATATAGAAACAGAGAAACAAGGATACATATAAACAGAAAAACATGGAGATATAGAAACAGAGAAACAAGGATATACAGAAATATAGAAACAGAGAAAAAAGGAGATAAAGAAACTTAGAAACAAGAAGATATAGAAACATCGAAACAAGGAGATATAAAAACATAGAAACAAGGAGATATAAAAACATAGAAACAAGGACATATAAAAGCAGACAATCAAAGAGATGTAGAAACAGAGTAACAAGGGGATATAGGAACAAGATGATATAGAAACAGAGAAACAAGGAGATATAAAAACATAAAAAAGGAAATGTAAAAATAGAGAAACAAGGAGATATAGAAACAGAGAAACAAGGAGATATAAACACAGAAAAAAAGGAGATATAAAACACATAAACAAGGAGATATAGAAACATACAAAGAAGGAGATATAGAAACAGAGAAACAAGGATACATATAAACAGAAAAACATGGAGATATAGAAACAGAGAAACAAGAAGATATAGAAACAGAGAAACAAGGAGATACAGAAATCTAGAAACAAAGAGATATAGAAACAGAGAAAAGAAAATAGATAGAGAAACATGAAAACAAGGAGATATAGAAACAGAGAAACAAGGAGATATAGAAACATAGAAACATGGAGATATAGAAACATAGAAACAAGGAAATATAAAAACAGAGAAAGAAGGAGATATAGAAACAGAGAAACAAGGAGATATACAAACAGAGAAACAAGGAGATATAGAAACAGAGAAAGAGGAGATATAAAACATAGAAACAAGGAGGAGATATAAAACAGAGAAACAAGGAGATATAGAAACAGAAAGAAAGAAAAAAGATGAGGAGAAACAGAAAAGAAGGAGATATAAAAAAGAGAGATACAAGAAAGAAACAAGGAAGATATAGAAACAAGGAGAAACAAGGGAGATATAGAAACATAGAAAGAAGGAGATATAGAAACATAGAAACAAGGAGATATAGAAACATAGAAACAAGGAGATATAGAAACAAGATGATAAACAAACAGAGAAACAAGGAGATATAAAAACAGAGAAACAAGGAGATATAGAAACAGAAACAAGGGGATATAGGAACAAGATGATATAGAAACAGAGAAACAAGTAGATATAAAAACATAGAAACAATGAAATGTAAAAATAGAGAAACAATGAGATATAGAAACAAGGAGATATAGAAACAGAGAAACAAAGAGATAAAAAACATAGAAACAAGGAGATATAAAACACATAAAACAAGGAGATATAGAAACAGAGAACAAGGAGATACATAAAACAGAGAAAAGAAGGAGATATAGAAACAGAGACAAGGAGATATATAAACAGAAAAACAAGGAGATATAGAAACAGAGAAACAAGGATATACAGAAATATAGAAACAGAGAAAAAAGGAGATAAAGAAACTTAGAAACAAGAAGATATAGAAACATCGAAACAAGGAGATATAGAAACATCGAAACAAGGAGATATAAAAACATAGAAACAAGGAGATATGAAAATATAGAAACAAGGACATATAAAAGCAGACAATCAAAGAGATGTAGAAACAGAGAAACAAGGGGATATAGGAACAAGATGATATAGAAACAGAGAAACAAGGAGATATAAAAAGACATAAAAAAGGAAATGTAAAACTAGAGAAACAAGGAGATATAGAAACAGAGAAACAAGGAGATAAAAAACATAGAAAAAGGAGATATAAAACACATACAACAAGGAGATACAGAAACATACAAAGAAGGAGATATAGAAACAGAGAAACAAGGATACATATAAACAGAAAAACATGGAGATATAGAAACAGAGAAACAAGAAGATATAGAAACAGAGAAACAAGGAGATACAGAAATCTAGAAACAAAGAAATATAGAAACAGAGAAAAAAGAAGATAGAGAAACATGAAAACAAGGAGATATAGAAACAGAGAAACAAGGAGATATTGAAGCATAGAAACAAGGAGATATAGAAACAGAGAAACAATGAGATATCGTTACAAGGTGATATAGAAACAGAGAAACAAGGAGATTAATAGAAACATAGAAACAAGGAGATATAGAAACATAGAAACAAGGAAATATAAAAACATTAAAAGAAGGAGATATAGAAACTGAGGAACAATAAGATATACAAACAAGAAAAAAGAGATATAAAAAAACAGAGATACAAGGTGATATAGAAACAGAGAAAGAAAAAGATATAGAAATATAGAAACAAGGAGATATAGAAACAAGGAGATATATAGAAACATAGAAACAAGGAGATATAGAAACAGAGAAACAAAGAGATAAAGAAAACATAGAAACAAGAAGATATAGAAACATAGAAACAAGGAGATACAGAAACATAGAAACAAGGAAATATAAAAACATAGAAACAATGAGATATAGAAACATAGAAACAAGGAGATATAGAAACAGAGAAACAAAGAGATAAAGAAACATAGAAACAAGTAGATATAAAACAGAGAAACAAGGAGATATAGAAACAGAGAAAAGAAGGAGATATAAAACATAGAAACAAGGAGATATAAAACAGAGAAACAAGGAGATATAGAAACAGAGATACAAGGAGATATAGAAATAGAGGAACAAGGAGATATCAAAACAGAAGAACAAGGAGATATAGAAACAGAGAAACAAGGAGATATAGAAACATAGAAACAAGGAGATTTAGAAACATAGAAAGAAGGAGATATAGAAACAGATCAACAAGGACATAAACAAACATAGAAACAAGAAGATATAGAAACATTGAAACAAGGAGATATAGAAACATAGAAACAAG